>NC_060209.1:46244000-46556250 GCF_021130785.1 Homalodisca vitripennis | reverse complement strand
GATTAAAAAAATATTTAAAATAAGATAGGCTTTCATGATAATACCAATTTAACAATTGCTTATTGATTAATTTTATTCAATAAATAGTTTTGAACTAATTCTTTTACAATGAAAAGCCAATTAAAATAATATAAACTATGTGATAACATACAGCATCTGTGACGGCAGTGCTTGGTCGCACCAGCAGAACCAAGTGTGAAATGTGAGTGATTGCCCAGAAACCCTGTATGACAAGATAGGAGCCCTGTCCTGGCACCAGGTGAAGAAACAGGTAGTAGAACGTGATGATAATGTGGACCAGGCCAGAGAACACAGCAGCCAACAGCTGATTACCGTAGAACACGTTAGCGTACTGCACTGCGTCACACAACAACCAGTACATGCCTATCAGATCTCTCAGGTTAGTCACACAAGAAGTATCTTCTGCAAAAAGATTTGACAAGGTAAACTTTAAAGACACAGCTTTATGTAAATGTATACATTTATTCCTTAAGTATAAGTTTAAATCATAAAATAAAGGTAGACTTTATTCTAAGTTGTGCCTCCACATTGAGCGTTACTTTAAACTTGATTTCTTCAGGATCTTGTAAGGATTGTATTTAGACTTTTGTGGCTTTCTTCAATTAAGAGTCTCATTCCTTAGGGACATTCAAGAATTAAAGAGGCAATTTTTTCTAAATAATTAAACGGTTGGCAGGAAAATTGTAATACTTTAAGTTAAGTTGGCATTACTGAAGTCTTCATCAGCGGATCAATCAATATTAGAGATTAATAACCTCAACCATAGTTTAACGACGACGACTAAAAATTGATTAAACAAAGTTCTGAGTTTAGGTTTTTACTCACTGAAGGTGAAAAACTATTCAGAATTACCTACTTTAATGGAAAGTTGTAAGTAATATGGAAAACTTTGCAAACTTATAGAGCTGCTCAAGACTCAGTATTGGTCGAGACTAAGAAACTGACCCAAGCATTAATATAAATCATGCACGTGGTGTTTTTGGGATATCGGATGTGTAGATCTTGTGATTATCTCCAAAAACAGCGCACAATAATCAGACATTTCTACTCAGATATGCTTTTGAGCAAGATGAAATAAGGCGTGGGAGAGATTTGTAGTGGATCTCATAGAAGGGGAGTGATTTTCTATTAAGATAACGCATGCGCTCACAATGATCAAGACCTTGGACTGGTAATGGACTGAGAGGCACTTCCTTGCAATTCCGATGTGGTATCATGAACAGAACTATTGCATGGGATAGGTACAATATAGCAAGGATAACAAAACAGCGGGGCAAATACTTCTTGGCAGACGCTTTAAAACTGTGGTAAGTTGTTGGGACAAGTGCACATACTAGTTAATGTTGTTGGAGCTTATTTTGATAAGTAGTAAAAGTCCTGTTTTGTATAAATTAGTGGTTATTTAAGACAAATTCATATATTAAATTACTGATAGTCCTTTATAGTCTATGCCGTAAAGTTAATTTGGTAGAGCTTTATAAATAAGACAACGTATATAATATCAAAGAGTATACAAAGTATTTATGTTATGTTATTATGTTTATTAAATCTATTAGTAGATATATTTTCTTAATTTTTCACAAATTGCAGTTTTCTACACACAGCCAGTTTTTTACTAATTAAACACACTATTTTCATGTTACAAAGTAAGAAAAAAAACACTTACTATACAAATATAGCCTGTCCGTATCAATCCAAAACTATAAATAAGATAATGAAGTAACCAATCACGATTATTTATATTATAACGGAAATCTTACGCACAGAAATCAAACATTCATACTAATAATATTAATATTATGTCCACTAAACATATTTTTTATTCATATAATTATGTAAATACTAGAAAATAGACTATACATAATCCAGTGAACCGTTCTGTAAATTAATATTTTATAATCCACAACTTTCAAGAAAATTAACTTAACTCTAAACCATCAGAAAACACCCAATTGGAAAAAAACCAGCAAATAAAATTATGAACAGCTATGAATGCATCAATGTCAATTGCCAGGAGGATTAGTCGTAATGTGAAGAAATTATATATTTGTACACACAGGGTGTTCAGTAAAAGTGTTCCAATGCTTTGGGTTTTTTATACACAAAAAATGAGCAAAAGAATTCGCATGAATGTGTGTCCAAAAACCTTTAGTTTTTCATCTATCTGTCTTCCTTTCTTATCAACAAAATTATATTTTTTGAACCAGTTAAGATACAGTTATACAATTTTAGAATGATTTAACCTTTGGTAGACCTTTTTAAAATAAAATATTTGCAAAATCCTTTTACCTACTTTAAAATGTCGAACGTTTAAATTATTCCAACCAAAATAACTCAAAACCGAGTAAAAGCCTAACCTAACCAAAAATATGAAGAAATACTTTTAGGCCATCTCAGTTTTTTTTTCAGAATTCCCTAAAAACAACCAACGTTTAGCTCTAACTCTGTGTTTATTTTTTATGATTCCAATCATTTGTGTACTGAACAGTTAGTTCTGTTACAGCTTACACAATTTAAATGTCTACTTTGATTTAATTTTTAGAGTCAACCATTGTTCACAAAATTATAGAGCAGCCATCTTTCTTAGAAAGTAGTTGTCTGGAATCACAGAGAATATAGCATCTGCTGAAAAGTGTACGAAACTTTGATTTTATACAGTACTTAGTGATTATCAACTGGGGTTTGTCCTAAAATAGCTTGTTACGTAATTACGTAAAACGACACTCACCTTGAATTGCATCAACCGCAACAAAACTCTGGTTCCTGAAAAGTTGGCCAAAACTCTTGCTTATCACAGTCTTTTTGATGACATCATTGATCAGCTTGAATCGTGCAGCGATACCTTGAGTCATGGTAGTGAACTGGACGAACAAAGCAGCCTCGACACAGTACAGGGAGAACACGGGGATGTAGAAGACGAAGGAGTTGCGACCTTCTGATCCAAAGCAAAACTCCTGAACCAGACTGGCCACGGTCAGAGAGATCATGTAGAAGAGGACAAGAAGAACTTTGGTCCGGTCGCCACATCTCAATTGCTGCCTGAGTGAATGGTCGACTTTACCCAGGAGGTAACACATCTCAACAAACTTCTTGTGATGTCTGAAGGACTCAACGATTACCACGAGGGCCATGATGTTCAGGGATACAACATCCAAAACGACAGCAAACGTAGCGGTGTGACTTGTCATGCGGATGTTTCCTGATAGCTTTCCTTGAAAATCGACATAGAGAGTCATTTGGGAGAAAAATATCAGGAGAGCAATCACGGTCCAGCCCCATACACAAACCATTGGAGAGAACGTGATTAGCCTTTCACAGCTAGTTCCATCAGTGTACTTTAGAGGCAATCCACCAAATACTTGGCTAAATAGAAGAACTTCATATGCTATCACTTGCATTTTGGTCTTGGAACAGTAACTGGGGACTGCCTCACAGTAATTGATTGATAGATTACTTATTTATTAACGGCTGTATTTACTTAAACAAAATAAGCACTTGATTGACACTGTTTGTCAATGACATTACAGCAATGTCATTAAACACTGTTTTTACTTATTTAAGCTGTAGACAGACGTTTACGTGTCATTGGCCAGTAATGTTATGAATATTTCAACAGCGAGAAAGAAACTCCAGCACGTACAGAGACATAAACATTTCTCAAATCATGTTCAAAGGATTAGGATTGGTATTATGACAAGAATAACTGTCTGATAATTCCAACAATGGCTGATACATGTTAACCAGCTTGACACTGGATATTTGAAAGATATATTGTCTTTCAATTAGTATGTTTTAATCAATCTGTAGAAAGTGGAAAAAGGCTACATACTCCATATATGGAATTTTAATGATGTATAAATATCAATACCCTTGAAAGTGCTTAGTCCCACAATTGTTTTGCAGAATATGCAGGTACTTGCTTTCCACCATCATGAGTAAGACACTAGCAATTTTTTTACCACACGAAAAAACTTATTATTCCTTACAAATTGTGGAATTAATTAATTACGATATGTTAAGTACCAACATACTTCATTAAATATTAAGACAGCCCGTCAGAAATTACGCAGCAAATGCTTTTGGTTAACAGTACCACCAAATTAGCACAGACCGTAATAACTTTTACCAACTTCTTTCATTTAAATTCCTATAAGTTTCCTGATCCAGGATTCGACATAAAAAAATAATTCTTCAAAAATATGTTCTTGCAAAGGTAGGTAATAGTCGAGTTGACCATAAAACGAGTGATTACAATGAGGAGAAAGTATTTTGAGCTTCGTACGAGCTAACGAGAAAGCCACACTGCAACTATATATACACAGAAATTTATCCTTCCATATAATTTCTTGGTGACAAATAGTATATGGTTGTTTTTTTCCGACGAGCAAACAAATCAGATCTAATATTTCACCAATTTAACGAAAATAACTTATTGAATTGAACAGTGCAAGTTTTGCAGCAAAATCTATTCTTGTCCAAAATAAGAAAAGCACTAAAGTTATTAATATCGTGATTATTTGCAATGGCGGGTTCCCAGAACTATTGTCCACCCGCGAATTTACGTTTGACCATTAAGATTAGAGCGAAATTTTTGAGCGAGAGCCGCACTCCACAAGTCACTCATAGGTAGCGGTAAACCAACGAAGGGTTAGTCAATAGACGGACAGAAATGTAAACATACATTTGCATTACATAATTCCAAATCATATATTGGTGACAGGTTTGTGTTTACTTACGTTATTAGTTATTTAACTTCCATTTCTCCTACGTTATTAGGCTTCCTCTCACTGCTGTGGAATTTTCATAATCCTCTAGCATATAGAAAGTGAATGTTTAAGACAAACCGTATTTTTAACAATAAAAAGACTTGTAGTTTATTTGGTTTAACGAAATTTTAAATAACGTTTCTATCATCCAGTATCAGAATATTCCCATTTTATGGTTAAACGAAGGTGATGTAACACTACTAATAGTTGACTAAATTTTGCTCCCGATAAAATTATAAATAGGACAGGGTCATTTATTTTTCGTATTGTTGGGAAAATGGCCACATTTTTAAATTTAAGATTTCCTTCGAAGGTTTATTGTTATAAAGATCCCACTAAGTTTAAAGGAAAGGGAATTATCAACTGAAATTGTAGCAACAACGCAAAATGTTGCCTATGTAGATGGATATTTTATATTAATTATTAAATATCCATTTGTAATATAAAATACATAGTTTTAAGTTATGTATGGTACATAATACCCAAGGGTACGACATTTAAACGTTAGAGTTGGTGGTAAAATTCCTTATATATCTCAAGATCATAGAAAAATAACGATATAAAACTACCGAAATAGTAGTCAAACCCAAAAAAGGTGTTTATGATTATTTGAATAAGATTACAGAGCATTTCTACTTTCTGAACCGTCTGAAAGTGGTATCTCTGGCCCATATTACGCTACAGCAGTACTTTCGGTTCTGCGCCTTATTGATGATAATGAACGAAAACATTCCTTGAGGTAGCCTACCTATCCCGTCACAGAATAAAACTAGAATGGGACACAAATACCGTACGTAGCTATCAAATAACATAAAATCATCTGCATTAGTGTATTCTTAAAAAAGGGTGAGTTCCAAGCCTGGATGATTAATTTTATGATTGCTATTTTATAGCGCTAAGACGTTTCATAATTTCACTGGTAACACCGCAAAACTGATAGTTTGTGTAGTCGTAGAATAATATAGACGTTTTTATATTTTATTTGTCAATATAAAAGGTTTCTTATTTGGAAGAATAATGGAATTTCACCTGCTTACTACACGACCTAAATTACTGCAATACCCCACCTCACTGTCATTTAAATATTTTATTGAAAAAAGCTGGAACAAAGAGGGTATATTATGTAGGTATTAAGTGTTATATTTAACTAGGTATTTGGAAAAAGTGGGTTGTAGACAGATTGCTGATACAAATGGAATGGAGAAAAAGCATAGTTTATCTATTTAAATAAACTAGAAAATATAATATTTGCAGTTACTCGTGGCCATACCAGTGATTTATTTTTTAAATAAGTGGTGTGTACAAGCTTGTCCTTTTTAAGTGGTGTTATAAAAACAACCGGAAAGGAATGGACACAGGAAGATATTCCAGTCTCTTGCTTGATCCACTTCAAAGTAAATATACATTCTCTTGAGAGTGTTGTCCAATCTGTTTTAAATCAATCTAAAATCCGTTGGAAATAAATATAAAACCCATTTAGAACCAGTTTAGATATCTTGGAAATCAATAGAGAATATGTTGAGAATATTAGCAAATCTGTTTGGAATCACTATGAAATCTATTGACAATGTTGCCTAGTTTGTTTGTAATCAGTTTAAAATCTATTGAAAATTTTGTCAAATATGTTTTGCAATCAGTGTAAAATCTGTTCAAATTAAATGTATCATCTACTGAGAATAAATTTAAATTGAATATAAAAATTTACGTTAAGTATGTATAAAATAAATGTAAAATTGGTTTAAATGTGCAAAAATTGATTAAAATTCATTTCTAATCTGCTAGGAGTGTATATAAAATCTTTTAAACAAAAATAAAAAACTTGTGGGGATTCAGCTTTAATCTGTTTACATTGTTGGAAATTTGTTTGCTGATAAAAAATCTGAATGTATATATAAATCCTCGAAATGTAGTTTTATCTATTTTTGCAACATATAACGATAGCAAATGTTCGAAATCCTTTCAAATCATACATCACCAAGAACGAGCCTCAAACAAATAAGTAATAACTGAAAAATAATGTTTCTTAAGTTGAAATAAAATATACCAATTTAAAAAATATAAACATAGACGACCAATGTAGGAAATACATCTTATTTTTCGTATTGTTTTAAAACGAACCTAGAACTGTTCTAATATATGATATTATGTAACATAACTAGTGAGTTTTATTCAGTCAATTAATGACATCATGATGTCGGTGAGAAAGTGTAATATCTGAAGGAATATAATATAGTGGGTTATGATATATTTGATCTGTGACTATGAAAACCGTAGGCATTTGTGACTATCAGCCAGATACTAATTAAAACAATCAGCTTAAGATAACGCATGAGCTTTATTTGCATTTAAAACGATTTCATATATCACATATATGTAATCTGACTACTACTCTGCAAACTTATTCAGCTCCTGATGAACTGAATGGAGCAAGTTCCTAACAGAGGCGTTACTCCGCACCAACATGACGTCATACAGGCACACAATATGCTTATTGTTACAATAACGAGATAATAGCAATAATTGATAGGAGGAATTTAATGATGTGGACTTAATATGTTGGTTGCTAAGCAACAACCCTCCCGGGGAATCAGTATACCGAACTTTCTCTTCCAAACAAGTCTTTCCTAAATTTATTGCCTGATTTGTTGCCAAGATTTAACTAGCTTATTCAGTTTCCACAGAGCAACTCGAAGTAGAATAATATTATTTTATTATATTATCTGGAAGAATATTTATTCCATGATTAATTTTAAAGCGCTTACATTCACTAAATTATATAGAATACAGGTTCATAGGATTCAAGATCATCCCTAAGTATTGATGTACTTTGTTTAAAAATAATCAAATATGTATATTAAAATATATATAAAGGAATTGATTTTGATCGTTATAATTGGAACAGAATTCATATTATCGGTTACAACATGACAGCAGGGCGTCATTTCATAGCATTAGTGTTTGTTCACTTGATTTTTGTTTCGATAAATTGTAGCATACAAAAATGTAAATTTCTGTTATTTGACAACAACGCTACCTGAGGATATATGACCGTCTATAAGAGACTAGGCAGAATAGATTTGAAGAGCCAGCGCAAAGAGGTCCGGACATAAGATATCTTCAATCGACTTCCTGTGACCAAAGGCGTACTTGAATGTATCATGTCGCCCAGGTAAGAGTCTCTGCCTTATGTGTGCAGGCCTAAATAACGATGAAATGTACAATTTATAAGACAGTAGTTTAGTAATAGATTTAATCCTTACTTACATATATTATTATGAATAAAATATAAAGAAAACAGTTTTAACAATACTTGTGATTATTTATAAACGCTCATTGAATAAAGAAACTGCATAAAAATGAATCTTTTGAGAAGTTGTCTTAATCGTACGGTCATTGCAGTTTGTTCCATATTGTGGGAGAAAAGGCAAGTTTATAAATACGTTTTCATATGTTTTCTCAGAACGTCATTGAAACATTTAATTGGGTGGGCGATAGCGAGGCCCATCATTTGGTTAGAAAAATGTATTTTTACAATGCTTAAAGACAAAAATATTTTAATATTAAAAAAATCTTGGGTGACTGGTGATTTAAATAGTATTAAATACCATATGAAGGAATTGAATAAAATATTTATTATATTATAGTTATTAGAATTTAATTAAATTTTTTTGAAATTGTACTATTAATTGTATAAACTTATAATAAAAAATTGAAATAACTGTAGTGCAATGTAATACGTCTAGTCGTAAGTCTAAGACAATGTTATTGTTAAACTTGTGCGTATATACTTAATTTATGTGTCAGTAATACTATTTATTGGAAATGATCAGTTATTAACCAGGTGTATTAAGATAGCATAGAAGGGAAAATAAAACCATAAATTGAAATACAGTAAATGTGAAATATATCAACTAAAAGGGAAAGGTTTATATCGATCTAGATGAAATGATTTCCAAATAGACTAGCCCTACGCTTACTCACTTAAAACATATCCAATGAGCCACCACTTTGAGCGTACTCGTTCTATTCTAATGTATAGAATTTTAAAAACATGGCGGGATTTGCATAATCGGAAGTTCCAAGAAAATCATGATCCATATAAACGATAGTTCCAAGATATCAGGATCCACATCATGGGATGTTCCAAGATAATGTGGGTATAACCAGGATCCGCATAGCGATAGTTTCAAGATAGCCTGGATACGCATAACCAGGAGTTTTTAGTAAAAAATCATTTATTATTCGAAAAAACCCCCTTTATTATTTAGACAGGCACCATCGGTGACATGACGCCTGAACCACGGCCTATTGCCGAGAAAATAGCAAGCTATCCGTGAGAACAGGGTCACTCAGCGTTTATCCCCTCAAAGAGCAGCCAAACTCAGCGTTACTTGAATCAGTTGCTGTACAAGCCATGCTTGATAATTATCTCACAAACAAAAACTATATTATGGCAATCTGATGAAGTTCACTCTAAAGGAATGTTTTTTTAATTATATGTGGTGACTATAGATATTTGATAAGAAGGAACTGAAAAAAATAATGATAATAATACATTTAAATGGTTTTTAGTTTAATTCTAACTAAACCCATTTAGTTAGAAGTAAGGAATAATAGTATTCCTTACCCACTGTATTACCAAATAAATAACTTCTTTATTGGGCAATAAAAGTAAAGGAAACGTAGTTGAATAAGGAATTATCTCTGTTTTAGAATACTTACACTTCACAGAAAGACATTTAAAACTCTTAATAAAGTTTAAAGTGTAGTAAATTGTTTCTCTATATGTTTGGAAACTCTGCAAGTAAGGTAATTCCACTTAAATATTGCTTAATTTTGTTTGTTTTATTATACCTTAAGGAAGTGATATAATGACCAATCCCAATTTAACTCTTTTTTTTACATATTATCAATACTAGACTATTTTAGATTCTTAAGATGATACAAATCGCCAGAGCTTTTATATTCTTCGCTTGCAACTATCTAGTGATTGAACATTTAATTTTCAACTTTTTATACCAGGTTTGAAATTAAATTTTACATTAGATACATGAGTACTCATAACATGTTGAAATTTTCTCTATTGAAATTATTAGCTGAGTGTAAACAATGGCAGGCAGACAATTAATATCATGCTTAATATTTTGAAAACGAACTGATCTATAGTCTTATATTTATGGACGTGACCATTTTAATGAATCTTCATTTTTAAGTTAGCAACACTGAGTTCTACGATGGTGCATGTTCAACGTCGAAATTTGGCTGAACGCCATAGAACCCAATAGACTGACACAATCTCTTCTGTATGCTGAATTTTAACATTGATTTTCTTTTTAGGCCTATATGTCCGCAAGACATCTAGAAAACGAAAAGATTTACATATATTTCGAAGTTTTACATGCAAACTGAGAAAAGCCGGCTACGATTATTGGTGTGGCGTACTCTTACCTTCGATTATTGTTGAATGTCTTATTCGATTCATCGGCATTAAATTATAATTCTCGTTAAAAGTTATCCTATTATGGTTAATTATATTTTGCTTGTATATATTGCTCCACAGCTAATAGTTTTACGCCTCTTACACGGTATTTAAATTGACGTTCTAAAAACACATCTACTTAAAATTTAAAACTTTTGGTTTGCAAATTTTAATTAAAAAAGTACATTTTAAAATGATGTAAAGTTTTTTTTAAATATAGTCATGCATAGATTATAATGTCTAATAACATCAAGCATCTAAATATGTTTGATTAAGACCTGTGTTTGTATAAAAAGGTTGATAATAAAATCCAAAAAACACAATTACTGCCAAGACTTTATAAAGTATACTTATTTACCAATTACATATTATTGCAAGGTTTCTATATTCGAACACGGGACTCTCTATGTCCAAAACATTGGTATTTATTTATCTTAATAAAATTACATATGCAATCAAAGTAAAAATTTAAAACGTAAAATAAATTTAACACTTTTAATTCCAAAACATGTTGAAGAGCCCCAATGGTAGCACATCGACAAAAAATAAATCTAAGGTTAAATAAATCTAATCAACTTATAAGATAATTAAAATCCTCCAGTAATGTTATGAACCTATAAAAGAAACACCATTTTTCCTAGAGGCTAATAATGCTTTAATCACAATATGCTTTTCTGATCATTACCTTTATTTAATGAATCGTTATGTTTTTAAGAACTCATTTACAGCAAATACATACACAGAAATCCGTACACTTCACAATAACTAATTCTTCTCGTATGAGGATGAAATTAAACTTTACATCTTCAAAGTTAAAAATATAGAAGAGCCTTACTTAAGCACACTTAAGTAGTGGAAGCACATTTTGACATGTGTGGCAGTTTAGAACTCACTTAGAAGTTGTTACGAATACTTTGGAAACTTTGGCATTTCCATTAAACTTCGACTCACTTCTGATGTTGTTGCAACCGAATAGAACTACTTAAGGTGTCAAAGTAACGATGAACTAAAGTAGATCAAATATAAGATAGTATTTGTGAAAGCTCGGGAGTACACAGTATCTGACAGTATCACTCCAATATATTCTGCTGATAGTTACAATGTCAACGCAGTCAGCGCATTTGGATCAGTGAGATTTGTGTACTGAAATGTTGACTTGAATGCAGAGTTTTTAAATTGAATTTGAACACTACAGTACCTGTAGCTTGGGAGAATATCGATTTAGAAAATCATCCATCAATAAATGCTGTTTGCAACAAAATAGCATTGTTAACCTGATTCCTTCTACTTGTTCCTACTGTATCTCACTCTATCCAACTTGGTTTTAAATAAATTGGTCGATTTGGTTCATTTAGATAAAAGTATACCAGGGCTATTCGTTCATAGTTTCTTTGTTTAAACAATTAATTTTAAAACTACTTAACTTCTAGCTGTTATTAACCGTTGTATTTAAAACACAAATATAGATCTTGAGACTAAAAAAACCAATAAATGCATTTGCTCATATTAGACACTGTCAAACGCACACAAAATTCGCCAGCTTAGATCAGAGGACCAGCGGTTTTCTTACAAGACTTGTATGGAGTTCTTAGAGTTCTTCAAAGACAAAACATAACTACCCTGTACCTGTATTTTAAATTAAGTACGATTTATACAAATATAGACATATTTATATAATGGTTCTATTTCTTTCTGAGTGATCACAACCGTGACTGATATAATGTTTCATTTTATAAGTTTATGAAAACAAATAGGCTTGCATATGCTTTCCCCGAGCGTAACCGTTCAATGTATGTTTGAATATTATCCAAAGAATACATGAAACTAGACAATTAAAGTGAATGTGTTATAAATAAGAAATAGTGAATATAGTCATAAGAAGATATGAATGTTTATGTAATGTTCTATTGCATTTGGTTGAATATTTCAAAAGATTTCAGGGATAACTTTTGAAACATTCCAGACAATTTCCGATTTTTCAACTATATAACTATTTTAAAGAGTGCTTACTTTGATACTCAACCAAACTAGACTCGATATTACTCTTAATTATAAATTTAATTATCGTTTAGGTTACTTTTAGTATTGTTGTAGTTATTAAGATAGTGCTGTATAGTGTTTTTGGGAGAATGTAACTAGTTGGGATGTCCCCATCTGGATTGTGTTCCAGAAATTTTCCAAACGTAGAGGTTTATAATCCTTACATTAGAATTTGATGTGATTGATGTAGTTTACATATAAATGATGTAGAAAGCAGTTTTCTACCATAAAAAAGAGATCACAACGATCATGTAGGAAGAAAGTGTTATATATAGTAAGTTTTTAATTTAAGCATGACATAAATCTTAAAGAACTTTGTGAGAATGTAGCACTGCAACTTTGTTTCATAGAAAAGTGTTGCAATTTTTTTTCCGAATCTATCCAAATAATAAAGCTATTGATTTACAAATATAATAAACAAAACAAAACACACACACACACACACACACAAAAACACACAAACAACACACACGCACAAGTAAAAGTAAAATAAAAGGACTAAAAACATTGTAGTCTTAAAGTAGGTGTGTCACGCAGTAATGGCTTCACTACTTTAAGACACACAATATACGTCTTAACGAGCGCTGTTTTCTCTACCGTAACTCCTCAAGGGAACTTTAAAACCCGTTTACGCTGTGCTACCAAGCAAATGGTTACGGTAACGTAGATAGCAATAAAAGTGTCACATATTGTCAGAATGGGGGTCTTATTAAAAAGCACTGACTGCTCCAAGACACACAATAATAAACGTCTTAATGAGCGCTGTTTTCTCCACCTTAACCCCTCAAGGTGCCTAAAAGCCCATTTACTTGGGTATTGCTGTGTTAGCGAGACAAATGTTTACAGTAACGTAGAGAACAGTTAGACATGTAATACAGTCTCAGAGATGGAGTCCCTCCCTAGAAGGCTTTCATTCTTCCAACACACACAATATACGTCTCAGTGAGGGAGGAAACGCGACTAAAATTGTCTTTAGGCATTGGGAGAGTCGATAAGAATATTCAGTAGATATCTTAAGTTTGCTTATCGAGTTCCTCAATAACATTGAAATGCTAATGTAATTTAATTATAATATTAAGACAATCATTTTAATTACTAGAAATGAGTCATAAAATTGGATTAAAAACTTTTGTAGCTAGTCCAAAGAAAAATTGAGTTCGGATATATATATATATATATAACAAACTGTAAATTGTATATTGACTTACTACAATTTTTGTACCAAATTTAAAAAAGTTGTAAGTGTTACTGCTACTATACTATATTACTACAAGGAATTATGAATTAAAATGTTATACAGATGATAATATCACTAGCATATATTATAATCGGTTACAAGAAAAATATTATGATAATACTTTAAAAGCTTAAAATTAATTGTTAAATAAAGTTTTAGTAAACATATTTATTACTTTATTAACATTTGATATTGAGAAGGAGAAAACATTAATTAAATTTAATTAAACTTGTTAGGTAATATCTGATGTTAAACTTCATACTTGTTAAATCTCAGCTTGAAAATAGGTTTCATTATGCAGATAGCATCCAAAAGTTTAAACTCATGATAGTGTTGTATTCAAATGCAGGAAGGTACATTACTTCTCAGATTTTATTAAGATTAGATATTACACTAAGCATTCTAACTTATCCTCACCCTTTTCTTTTGAATTGCTTCAAATATCGTGTTTTTACTTTTAATTCAAGTACTTAAGACAAAAAGTGAAAGATGAGCTCACTAAAAATATACAGTACGTTCAATCATTTGTCTGATTCTCATAATGAAAATATTTATTTGAATAAAAAGATGTTTCTAGAGTAATGAATGGCAGTTCTTAACTTCTACATATAAAATATTAAAATATATATTGGAAGATAAACTTATATTTTTCTAATTCGACCACACCTTTTATGCACGTTCACATGACATTATAATCTTAACAAGTTCCAAATTTAAATAAAGGTTATATGTTATATACAGATTTCAGGAGTCAAGTCTCTGACAGCGTCAGATTCCAGGCGCTGTGCTGAGTATAATAACATGGAGCAAAACTCATATTATATATTATAATATATACATATTACACTATATATTTTGCCATAAGACAATACAAGGACAGTATGAATCTTGAAATCATAAATTTGTACCACAGTTTTACGAGTATAACTCCTATTTCTCTAATTATAAATTAAACTATCTATATTTAAAGTGAAAAGTAATTGAAAATACACTTTTACTGTAGTTAACTTCATACTACGATCAAGTAACAAATTACAATTCTACTCACGAATATGCTGAGCTGTACAAATGCTTTCATTATGAATGGAGAGAATGTCGGGGCATCAAATTGCTGGTTTAACGGACCAGAAGTGTCGCATAGCAAGTGGCTGGTGTTATAAATATTAGACTACAATAACTACACTGAGTCACGTCAATATATATATATATATATATATATATATATATATATATATATATATGTAATAACAATATAAATGAAAGTCATTTATCTGCAAAACGAGTTATTAGGTTTTGGCTCTGGGAAACTGTAATAAAATGTTAACGAATTTGATTTCAATTGTTACTTGCACCTATTAGATGGTTTTATGGTAATACACATTTTAATTGACGTGTAGATAAAACATGGTATAGCGTTAACATATGATATCATATATTTTTGTATAACTAATCTAGATTAAAAAAACCATTTTCTAAAATAGTCAATGATAAATGTATATCAAATATTGGATGGTAGTTGTTGGCAGATATAATAAATGGTTATTGTTTTAATATTTTGACGAATAAATTCTAATTTTAAAAATTTACTTACTTTTCACAAATAACATGTTATAATTTTTATTTTCTAATATCCAAATATATTGAGCTAATTCTAAACAGTTGTTACTTTAATTAATGCATACTATTAGTTAGATTTCTATTTACCTATTAAAGTCTGTACATGTAATCGCTATTTTTATATGTGTTATCACGATTACGGCCGAAATTCTCAAAACATCTTTACAGAACTTGGTATGGACGTTCTACAATTTACTTCAATTTCCATTCTCTTAGCTTCAATATATCTTGCTAACGGTTTACAACGGTAATCTGCCTAAGTATTGTGGCTAGTGAGCCCAATGTCTATTATACTATGTTACATACACTAATAATATACTTTGCTAAGCTCAAAAACTTGTACTTTTTCCTTTGCACTTCCTAAGAAATTACGATGCTTCCAGAGACTGAAACTTAGAATCGATCATTAAGCAGTGGCTTTCCGCTTGCTGCAAATTTGTTGTAATAAAATGGTAAGTGGAGGAAAAAATAAATACAATTATTATCATTTAAGTGAAATAGCCTAAATATTTCATTTATTTATTGACACATTACTCGATTCTGAAGAAGAAGGTAATGTGTTATAAAAGTTATTATAAATTTCACATGTGCGATTTATAACAACTAATTAAAATATTCTGATAATGGTAGAAGAGATCATCTGCAGTAGCTGTGTCTTTACCCAGTCAGTCCGCGCCATTGGGCTGGAAGACTAGTTCCAATTAAAAATCGTAAATGCTTTGGTTTGGATTTCATTTAAGTGCAAGTTATAAAAAATAGTTAAGTTCATAAAATACATAAATAATGTAAATAGTAATACTATTTGTTCAAATTGTTGATTAGTACACTTTGAAAGTATTATTATTTGTATTGTAGTTGCACTTACAGTTGGGACATATCAACTGTTCAACTTGTACTTATTTTATAGTTTAGAAGAGAGTAAATGTGCATTTACAAGAAACAGTTATATTTCATACTATTTAAAGGAAGTACTGATCTTAATAATTGCTGTAAATGCATAAAAGTAATTTAGCACTGTCCAAAATATATCTTTAGTGATTTAATCTCTAGATCTAAATATTAAAACTTTGAAAATCTTGATCATTTCTTTATACATAAATAGAATCAAAACTAAAATAATCATTTATGTTTTTTGGAAGATGTTCCCTGAGAAACAGATTCAATCTGAACGCTCCTATCTATTGGCCTGTATAAATCAATGAATCGAAAGTAATTCATGAAATAGTAATGTCAATCGATTACCATAATTCATTTTAAGAATATTTTGGAAATGCCGTTTAAAAATAAGAGAGGCCTACCTACGTCAATGTTTTAATCTGCGTCGAAATCCGTGTAAATTGATCTATAATTTTGCGTCATAAATAATCAATGGTCTGTTAATGTAAAGAAAATAAAGAGAAAACGTTCAATGTTTTTATAATTTATTGTAACTTATTGTTTCTTTGCACATAAACTTTAGAATATTCTCAAACAGGATGAAAACAATGGCACTAATATTTTTAGAACAAAAATAAAAACAAAATGATCTGTTAATATGTTTTTAAAATTACAAGGCTTTCCGATACTTGTACGCATTGTTTTAAACATTCAAGTTTTAGTAGATTATGAAAATTTCACAACAATGAGAGGAAAGCAAATAGCATGGGTAAAAAGAGAGGGTAAATAACTAATATTGTAAGTAAACACAAATCCGCCTCCAATGTATGGTTTGTCATTATGTAATGCAAATGACTGTGTACCTTTCTGTCCGTCTGTTGACTAAACTGTCATGGGTTTAACCCCAGATATGAGTGACCTGTGGAGTGCGTCTCTTGCTCAATCTAACTGTTCGTTCGTAAATCCGCGTGGGGGAAATCAGAATGTAAACCAGTAGTTGTGAATAATCACGTGATCATTTACACGTCTCACTATGTAAGAGCGTGAGTGACATTGGTGTTTTACTTATCTTTCGAAAATAATAGTGATTTTACTATAAAACCAGGCGCTTTTTATATAATACATGTAATTTTTGTCGAATTCTTTGATTTTGATATCTGACGTGATAAAATATTTGTTCGTCGGACACAAATCTGTACTACTGGTAAACAGGCCATCCTTGGACATTTATCCTCTACTTAAATTGAGGGGGAAATATATCAAAATATATTTAAAATATATTTACAGTGGATAAAATGCTGGTCCGTACTTTAAATTTAGCTTTCTCGCTTATTTAGAACCTTCTCTCCATCGCTTTAACCTCTTGTTTTATTGCCACTTAAGTGGTGACTTCGCATAAACATTTGATTTAAGAATTCACAATTCTTAGAAAATTGATAATAAAGAAAAAAAAATATTTTAAGGGTTTTACATTAAAGAATGTATACAGTATTCATGTTTGTCGAAATTCGGTGGTATTGGTACAATTAAAGCTCCGTAAATTAGAATTGCTGACAGCTAGTAATTTTAATATTAAATGAAGCGTCTGTTGGAAGTTGTCTGTATGGACGAAAGTGAAGTCCTTATTTAGTAATTCAACCTCGTTAATTAGTGAACTAGACTTAAATAGGTATATTCTCTCTCTCTCTCTCTCTCTCTCTCTCTCTCTCTCTCTCTCTCTCTCTCTCTCTCTCTCTCTCTCTCATTTTCTAAGATTTAAAAATATAGCTTACATTCACTTAATTATAAAGATTGTAGATTCAAACTCCAGACCATTTTTAAGTACTGGCGTACTTTGTTCAAAAAATAATAAAATAATATATGAAGAAATAAATTTTTGTAATTATAATTGTAACATAATTCATATTGCCGTTGAAATCAAGACAGCAAGGCGTCCTTTCGAGCAATACTATCTATTCACTTGCTTTTTGTGTAGATAAGTTATGGCAAACGAAAATGTTAATTTTTCCTATATTGAAACAGAGCTATTTGAGTATATATCACCGTCTATAAGAGACTGAGCATAATGGAAATAAAGGACCGGTGCAATGATTTCCGGACATAGGACCTCTTCAATAGACCATTTTTGCCGACAAGCGTACTTTATTCATCGTATTTTACTATAAATGAAATATAACTAAATCAGTTTTTACAATAGGTAGATTTTAATTATAAGTATAACTTTTTCTCCGCATATATAAATAGAATATGTGATTCTTTTATCATCTGTAAATCAAAGCTTCTGAATCGTAGATTTGTAAATACTTTGCACTACAATACAATCAACCATGTGGTCATTGATGGTGTTGTGTTACCATATAAAAGTATGGTTTTGAATCTTGGTTTAAGGATTACAAACATGATTTGTCAGGGGTGGATCAGATGAACTGCATACATAATAGAGTGTTTCAATGTTTGTATAAGTTTAAGCGATTATGTTTCAATGCTTATATTCTAATAAGAAAATTATTTGTGTCGACATTAATATTTCCATTGTGCGATTATGTTAGTGCAGCATGTTGTGATATTTGAGGAAAATTTTGTTAGCGAAATTAAAAAGAGCACAAAACGCGTGCAAAAGATTAGTTTTCAAGTTTGGACTGGCCGAAGAAGTAACACGTTTATATAAGCAATTCCAATGGTTAATAATTCGGGAACGGTTGGAATATAACTTGCTTTCCTTGTCTTTAAAAGTTATAAAAAGAAATTAGCCAGCGTTATTATATGAAAAGTATTGTACGATGAGAAACACGTTTTGGTGACTTAATGTTACTGCAGTTTCCTACACACAGACTTGTAATATATTCGGACTCTTCTCCTGCTGAATCTGTGAGAAAACAGAATGCTTTAGAAATAAACTTTAGGAATTGTGATAGTTAAAATCTGGTTTTGAAACGTCTTATAAACAATGTAATAAAAATATAAGATAAAAACATTGATAGATAACCAGAAGAAAAATAATTACGCGATTGACATAATTTAATAAAACTTTAAATTGTTTGTTTAAAATTTGTTATTGACAATGGAAGGTTTGACAGGATAACAGGACTTCGGACATTTGCTATTGTTATATGTAAGATAAAACAACGGCAAAAGTCAGAAATCCTGTTATCCTGTCAAAACGTAAAACATATACTATAAGTATGATTATGTTAACATTATTCTATAAGTAAAAAATATAAAATCCTATACTGTATTAATTAACAATAATCTTACTTAAAATAAATTACTAATTCATTTTAAATACCCTAATAGTAATAATAGTAATAAATTATTGTAAGTATGTGAGTTAGGTGGAAGAAATAATGAAAATTTTTGGTATGTGTAATTCATTCCAATGTATTATTTGTACATGTATAAGCCTGTCGTGGTGGTGAATTGATAACTCGTACGCCATTAATAGCTTTTCAGGTTTTTTAAGATGGTGGCCGTTTTAAGTTATAGAAATATATAAATTTAAACGTTATACGTGAATATGTTTTCAAAAATAAATTTGGATTAATTGCAATTAAATCAAGTAGACGTATTTAAAATAAAGTGTATATGGTTGTAAACGTTTTTTTTCTAGTTAGGTTTTATGATTACTGACATCCTAAATATTTGAAAGGGATATGATTATACTATATTAACACGCCAACGAGGGTTATTATCTCATCAGTGTTGTGGGAATCAAACATCTAAACTAATAATAAATGTTAAGTTTGACATTTAAAGATGACAGCATCATGTGAAATCTACCTTTCTTCAGGCTGAGCCATAAGGGATATTTTTAATTAAAATGTTAACGCTGGTACAGGTTGTACCTCTTCACGACCATTGGGATGGTTGGTTACATCCACTAACAAACGTTAGTGCACATAACCATTGGGATGCTAAGCACGTAAAAGTGAATGGCAAAAGTTACGGTTTGATAAACAATCATTTTTGAAATAACTAATTTAATCAACATTTAAATTAACTAGCTCAAGAAAAAATGCAAAAAAAGGGTATTTACATGACGAAAGTCAATCCAACCGAAGACTGCTGAACAGTCACACAGCTATCAATCGTGTGCGTCAGCGTAGTCTATCACTCCAGGGGCTGGAACAATTTAATTTCAGTCTGTCTGTCCGCTCGTCTACCTGTCTGTACGCCCGATACTTCGAAATTAACTAACCTAAAGACTTGGCTTTTTGCATGATTTTATTTAATTTATATTAGCCAGCACTGAACTTCGATGACGATAGGTGTTAATTAATGAGATTTGGCTAAGCATTTTCAATTGTATTATTTTTTCCTTTGCTCTTATGGTTAACCAAGATAGCAACGAGAAAATAAAAGAATAACATATTTGCAAACAAACTTAGTACAACCAAATGATTCTTTGACATTTCAAGTACTAACACATGTTGGCAAAAAGTCCCAACATGTAAGACATACTCTTTTGGTAAGTTTATGTGTAGATTTTCATGATTTAAATCTGCCACAGAATCCAACTTAATGTGAATATATCATGTGGTAAACCAACCTGCAGATTTACATCATGCACGATGACTTCACACAAAGTTTGGTGGACTCAGAACTATTAACCGTGGCATCTTTACTTCACTGATTTCGGTTCTAAGTAGTATTGCTACAAGTTAAATTTGGTAAATGCCTGTATATTTGTAATGAATATTTAGGGATTCTATATTTGACCAAATAATTCGTTCAACCATCTTTGTATGAGGGTTAAATTAACGGAGAAAAATATAGTTCCAATTATATTTCAATTCTTATATAAATTAGTAGTAATCACTGTTGAGACTGCACAATTAATAAAGAAAAATATAAGGACGAGAAAAATAATTTCAACATTAATTCCAAATCTTACCCATTATCTAAATGTTATGAACATGGAAGTATCACTGTTAATTTGAAGCTGGCGGAACTAAGAGAAATATCTTACCCCATATATCGAAAAGTCAATTACAGTTTACCTCTCACAAACATCTCGGATTATACAGATAATTACTTCCATGACAGTCTACAATTGACTGTGTAATTTTCTGTCAATAATTCCCAGAGAGTTGACCCAAATCGACAGGGCACTTGATTAACTAATAATATTTAAAATTAATCAAATAACCAGGAATGATCGTGAACAGAGGTAGCTGGATTTTACGTTTCATGTATAGTTATGTAATTTTCCTGGAGTTTAATGAACTATAGTTATGGAATAATGGGACATTTAATATATAGTATCTTGATCTAAATAACATTTTAAAACAACTTGGTGCTTGCATTAACTCCCTATTCCTTCGTATAGTATAAATGATGCCTTCAAATGTTCATTATTCTACGTATCTGCACAGTTATTCATTTATAGCTCATTATAGACTATTAATGATCGGAAATTTGTAATCGCTATGTAGCAACAAAAGAAATAGAACGTTTCGAAAATATTTATCTGCTTTCTTCCTCAGGTGACCGAGTACTAAATCATGATCGTGCAGATAAGAGCATCATTCAAACATAACAGTAAAGACCACATAGTTAACTTTTTGTTTTCAATTTTAAAATTGCTGAGTTAAAATCCATTTGTATGAGTTTATTACTTTTTCATGCTTAACTTCATATTAGAAGAGAGTTGAAGAAGAAGAAACACAAGTTCTCAAAACGCCATGTTTCTATTGTTGCTGTACGAAACCTTGCAGATAACCGTCATTCTTTTGTTTTCATCTACACAGCTACTGTGTTTTCCCCCTTCTAAGTGAAACTTTATTGTTCTAGCTGAAAGAGATTTTGCTTCGACTAATTCACCACAATGCTACGCTCTCTGCTCGGTGTGTATTCCTCATCCACAGCCACATACTTACTTCTTAAGTAATGAGTTATTTGTGTATTCTTTTGTACTTCCTAGTTACTGGCTTTCCCTTTCTTTACTAATAATATTAATAATATAGGTATTAATCACAAGATAATGTAAATTTTTCAATGTTATAACTCATAGATTAGTTTAAATACAATTTAATAAGTTATCTATAGAATTGCATAAGTTTAGATCCTGTGATCATCAAAGTAGTCCAAGATGTTTATTCATGAGTTAACTGAGCTTGGTAATGAAAAAAACTGTTCCATACTGCAGATTTAGTGACTGCATATGTCGTATATCTAATATAGTTTTTCATAATTTAGTTTGTTTGGATATAATCATTGTTAGTTCTCTTGTTAGTACGTTAAACCGGTAAAGAACTTAAGCATGATAGAGCACGATAATTGAAAAATTAACGGAGGCAACACAACAGTAAATCGTCTTCACAAATTTAATGATAATCACAAAATTGCCATTTTAAAGGATTTTCTTTGAAAATAACCATTAAGGTTAAGTATATAGTTGTTGAAAAACAAAGAAATGGTGTAAACTAACAAACCGTAAGGTTTTATTACCTTTAATTTAGGTGCAAGGCACATGGCCAAATTTTATAGATGTCATTTTGTAATTTACTCAATTTCAAGAATGTCATTTTAGCTATTATTTTGAAAAAAGTTGTGTTATAATTACTTAAATGTAAAATTAGTGTTATTAAAGGCAAATAGTACACCACTCTGCCATGCAGTAGTTTCTGCTCCACACGTTTTCTTTTGTGGAAAGATCTGAAACATAAACAATTCATTTGGTTGCTGTAACTCCAATCCAAGTCCGACAGTTATGTCTGTTTATGACACCATTTATGTTAAATGTAACTCCCTACGTAAATACAACTTTATAGTATCTGTTATCAACATACGAATATTCCTGAGGTCGGCTGGAAGCGGTTGGTGATAGGAATTACAGCAAACATGGGATCACGCAATGCAATAAGTGCTAGACCTCGAGGCGCCCAAGAAGGCCAGGAAAACATAGAATATTTAAGGGGAATATTATACGCCATGTTGCCATATTTTATACATTCAGAATTGTGTGGCACATACCAACGAATAACAAACAAGAGCACATATTCTGGGAGATTACACGAATTCATCCTTAAATCGAAATGTCGAAAGCCACATTTCATTTTCCTAACATTGATTTTATCCCATGATAAAGTTGAAATGAATCATGAAATCTTCAATGTTCAAAACTTGTGTTAGGTTAAAGCAATAAACGAATACATTTCCTCGAATCATAACTATCAACACTATTGTATAGAGCTGTAAGCAGCAGTTTCGCACTCGTTTTCCCCCGCCGTAATAGGTTGAAACTCTAAACAGTCCGTCGTAACTAATTAAAGTTATCTCGATATTCTGACATATTTGATTTTGACGATTTTGTATAGCCATAGCTACTAAAGAAATGGGATAATGTAATAAACTGAGCGGGATTTTACAAGTTAATTAATCATGCGCTGAAAGCAAATTCAGTATTTTAGTTTTCTTATAACGTTTTCCGTTGATCATCTAAAATACGTAATATATTCATCCTGTGTGCTGGTTTTCATCGAAGTTTTGTGCAAACTGTGACTTAAAATTTGTATTTTAGGTTAATCAGCCCGTGTTTAATTATGCCGTGCACGATCAACAAGAATCCACGATAATGAAAGAGAGGGTAGGATTTACTGTGTTTAAAAGTAAAATGGAGATACCGGCTAATTATTCGGTTTAATAAATTTAATGATTATTCATTTAATTTTACTCCTAAAAATTTGTTATTTTTACGACAGCTTAAAAATTCAAGATGAACATAGCTATAACTATCTATCTTTTAAGCAACAAGAGATCAGTTACTTCCAATAATTATAAATACCTATAATGCTGCTTCGTGCCTATGTGATGATATTTCAATGATATTTCAAATTTAAGAGTTTTATTATTACAGAAGGGAATTTTTCATGTGGATTTTGATCTCTGTAGCACAGCTGTTCATTATGAGATGTCTTAAATATTTTCAGCCTTTGGACTTATATTGCAAAAATTTAATTTTTGAATTCAAATTAATAAACACATTGGATTATGAACAAAATTTCCATAATAATATGTGAAGGCTCAGAATTATATGAAAATTTTATCTGTAGACTCTACTGGCAGAGATAATCAAGGTTATCGAAATTGATTCATAGGTGATTGAGCGCATTTTTTGGTTATCAATTTTAATAGAGGTTTATTATTACAATATAATAAATATTGAACTATGAAGAAGGTAATCTGAAAAAAAATATCTAAGGCAATATTTGAAAAATAAACTTTTTTAATTATTGTGAACAGGTTTTTATAATAATTCACTCGCACCGTACAATACAAGAAGAGATGCATATCATACGAATTTTCATAAATAAATATTTACTGAACGTATGTATTAAATGTAGATGTATTGATATTTAAAATCAAGAGTTAAATAAAGCATAAAATGAATGTTTCAATATATATTTTGTGGAAAAAGAGACAGAACCAACTCTTCCGCAATTGATTAGTGGGTCAATGACCAAAGTTTACATATCATTTCCATCGGCTGTCATCATTTTCACTGAAGAGGAAAACTAAAACACCAATAATGTCTTTCTACACCTTAAAAATACAATAATTGTAAATATTCTCCATGACAATCTTTAAAGAGTATTGACAAAATGACAACCATTCTATTCGACGTGATTAATGAAAACAAATCGTCCCTGAAGGAGTAACTGATGTTCATTACAGGGCTGGAACACTATTATATGGATAAAATGCAAGTTATAGCAAAGGAAGTAATTCTGTTCGGCCAGATCTTTGGAGGCTTGCCTCTGAAGTACAAAAATGACTCTAGTGGTGGGAAAGAAATCACATTCTCTTTCACAGTGTGTGTGTGGGGTTGGGTTGTCATTGTGTTGCAGACCTGTCTGTCTCAGATAACACTCTACATAGACTACCACGGGAGACAATATGGAGATCCGATCCGCATGACGAGCTACACTGCAATATTTGCTGTCATGTTAGACGTCATATCTCTCAACATCATGGCTCTAGTCGTGTTCATGATGTCTTTCAGGCATTACAAGAAATTTATCGAGATATGTTATCTTTTGGGGAAAGTAGATCTGTATTTCGGTCAAAAATGTGAAAGCGGTGAAAAACCTAAAGTGTTTGCAATTGTCGCCTACATGATTTCTCTGTGTGTGACCAATGTGGTGCAGGAGTCCTTCTTGGAATCCGAAGGACGCAACACGTTCGTGTACTATATCCCGGTGTTGACCCTGTACTTTGTCGCAGCATCCTTGTTCATCCAGTTCACCACCGTGACTCAGAACATAGTCACGCGATTCAGACTGGTCAACGAAAGCATCAAAAAAGCAGTGGTTAATAAGAGTTTCGGTCAACTTTTGAAGAATCACGATTTAGCCAATATTGTGGCCATCCAAGGTAACTCTGTTGGAAAAGAATTTAACATCGTTAACTCTTAAGTGACTGAAGCTGTTTCCGAATAATTTGTATTCACATTTGATGTTGCAGATGATACTTCCTGTGTCACCAAGTTGAGGGAACTGATGGATTTGTACTGGTTGTTGTGTGACGCAGTAAAACACGCCAATGTGTTCTACGGTAACCAGCTGTTGGCTGCAGTGTTCTCTGCCTTTGTCCACATCATTATCACCCTCTACTATCTGTTCCTTCACTTGCGGCCGGGGCAGGCATCATTCCTGGTGATGCAAGGGGTCTGGGCCATCACCCACGTCTCCCACCTGGTCCTACTGGTGCGACCCAGCACTGACGTCACTGATGCTGTATGACGTCACTGATTATTTAAACTTCTTGAATACCTTTTGAGAATAATTAATCTGTCCAACAAATTGTTGATTCTAAGTCGATGTATTAATTTTAGCTAAAATATACGTGTTAAGTATTTTCTGTCTATCATACCTAATAGTAAGAAGTATTTTCATCTTTATTTTTAAACTGTTTAATATATTAAGATTCCATACGACGGCTCACATTTAAGTGCGAATTATTTTTAAATTAAGGCTCTGAACGAAAATTTATTGGTATCAGTTCTTTGTATAACTAGTAATTTTGTAGAAACACTGAGATATGAGTAAATTTTATTCAAAGTACATTGCTAAGAACACCATCATGTTTTATATATACTTCTTATATAAAATAAAAATTAACTTAATACAGTAACTATAAAATACTATCTAAAATAATGATAAAATCAAGATATATTCTTTTCTGATATTAATTAATGTTTCAGGCAAACGAGACAGCGCCCATGATATGCCGACTGTTGAATAGGGATTTGAGTAAGAATATCAGGAAACAGGTAATATTTGAAAATATTTAATATACAGAACTATGTTTCAATGCTCTTCAGTTTATTTTCATTTTAAAGTAATATATGTTATTTCATAAGTGATAAGTTGAGATAAAAGAAAACTACCAACAAGTAATGTTTTAAAATTCTAACAATTCTCGTATTAAGACATTTAGTGAATGTAAAAATTCTCTCTTTCTTTGATATAGCTCTGATTATACCTATCGCAATAACACGCTATTAACCACCAATGTTATTACATGTGTCACATTCGGAATAATCTACTAACTTATACAAATAACTGAGAGTTATATATTATATATATATATATATATATATATATATATATATATATATATATATATATATGATAATACTGTATATATAATTTATCATGTATTTGTACTTCTTCTTGCAATCGTTAACGTCTCGAATACTCTTTAAAAGTTCATGTGCCTTATACAACCTTCTCGAAACCAGGCATCATTCCTGTATAAACTTTGTGTAAGGAAGCATAACGTAATATAATTAACAATACCGTAAAATATATATAATCAGTGACATAAACTTAAATATCATAAATGTAAAACTAAATTTATCTCCAACAGTGTTCAACTTGACAAAGGATAAAGTGGTGACCGATGCTAATCAAGGACATTCACTGTAAGATGCGAGTGTTATTTAATGTTGTTTCTGATATTCATAATATTTATTGGAGACTGCTTTTATCCATCGCAGACGTCTAATTGCAGCATGAAGGTAAGATTTATGTTTATAAAAAATTGTTGTAAAAAAAATTTTTAAACACGGGTATGATGTAAAATGTTTTTTACAGGTAGCAGTGAATGTGTTAATACCAATATGAGACTTAAAACTGTATTATCAAATCCTTGTGATGAAATAATAACATAACCACGTTTAGTGATATGTAACTATCTATATATTATTATATGAAGCAAATTTATTTACTTGATCACAATATTGTTACAGCTGAAACTATTTTTGCTTCAACTGCTTTACCACAATGCTCAACTCTCTGCTCGAGGGTTTTTCTTTGTTCGCAGCCATATTCTAACTTCAGTAAGTAACAATCCTAGTTTTATATAGTTCTCAATATTCGTGCAGTGAAAAATATCCTTACTGTTTATAAATCAAGTAATTCCTCTTATGATCATAGTTTTATAAAATTAATTATAATAACCGATTCACCCATATAGGTGTAATTGCTTATGTGAGTTAGATTAAGGAAAAAAGTAATTTAAGAACACTGACAGCTATAGTCAGGAGCGTATAGACTGAGTATAGAATTAGCTAAGGACTTTCTATAGCAAGTATCGATAAGGCTGCATATTATTTACTATAGAAGATCAGAACATAATTGTATTGGTGATTGTAATTTAACGGGAAAGGTAGTATTGGTGTCAGTATTTCTTTATTGCTCTCTATGTAGTACAACGCACTTTATTAAGTGACACGAGGAAACAGTACAACAATGTGGAACATATTCATAATATAATATATAAAGTTAATATATCACCTTTAGGAATAATAGTACACATGAGAAGATAGAATACAATAGAATAAACTATAACCTATAACGAGAAATAAGAGAACGTCTATTATAATAGCAACTTAAAAACCAGTAATGAACAGTCAATAATATAGAAATATATTAAAATTGAATAGGTAAAATAATTCAGAAACAGCTTATACAATGGATCATTATGAAGACCTATTGTATAATTGATTGGTATTTTACATTTCAAAACAGAACAAGTGACGTCATCTATTTACACAAATATTAATTAATTGATGTAAAAGTTTATTGAATTTTAACGTGTTGTGAGGATTTGAAATCCTCTGCTGCTCACAACTCACCAGATCGTGATTCACCTCGATTGTTTTGGAATTGCTGAGCGTTAGCGAAACCTATTACTCGAGTTCTAGAAAAATTTAATGTATGTATGTATGTTGGTTTATCCGTCTGTCCGCACTATATATCGAGCTGACCTGTAGACTCGAAGCTTATCTTCGTTTATAAACCAATGACTTCAATAAGCCAGAATATCAATTGGTACGACATTTATTCATACAACATCTAAACACAACACAATATTACAAAATATTGCAATCGCAAGCATTTTCCAACATACGCTCAGCTGTCCAACAATGGTCAGCTGCTCATATATCTATCTCGATTCTGCCAAAATATATACGCTCAGCTGACCAACAATACTCAGCTGTTTATTATCTCTCTCGATTTGTTCTAGTACAAGGGTTGCTGAATTAAACATTAAAAAACATTAAGTTTGGTATGTTATCCTAATAATAAAGTACCTACGTCAAGCTTTGCATGAAGCTTCATATCAATATTGGCAACATCGATTTCGATTATGGTGCATGTCACTCCATACGAGTTTGCTGAGCTTAACGAACATTTTCACGCTTGTTTATGGGTAACCATGATGTCAACGAGAGAAATCATAAAATAAACAAATTTTTAAACAGAATTGTATACATTTACATAACATTTTAACGTGTATTTTTCGTGGATTGGTTGGTAAGACTTTCGTTATATTCTATCATTTAATACTCTATTGTATAAGTTTATTTTTATATAGACAAAATAGAGTTAAATGGCGATGAATGTCCCACCACGAGATTTGGATAAGCGTTGCAAAGGCTCTAGGTTACCTCAAGAGAACAAATTGAGCTAATTTGAGCTATAAATTTGTATATTTGGCAGAGCCATCACTAAGTATTCTGCCTATCTATGTATCTGCCTGCCTGTCTGTTTTTGCTGGATATCAAAGAGTAAATTGAGTTATAGACATTAAGTTTGAATTTAAAGTTTTTCACTTAGACGACATTATTGATTTATTGATCGGTATGTTCCTCTGTGTAAATTAGCTGAGCCTTTGTATTGTTTACTTATTCATAGGAAGCCTTGTTTTCTGCTATATACTATAAGTTTTGTACGGAAGATGGTACATATACAAGAATTTTGTCTATGAAGGATCATGTGTATCCATGGATTTGACAGACAGAGCGCCTTTGAAGCCCGTCATTTAGTAAGCCGGCACAATTTCTATGTCCTGGGAGCTTAAAAATTTATTTTATTTATAGATTTGTGCCTTTATATCCGCAGGAAAACCTTGAAAATGAAATCAGCTATAGATTTAAAATTTTACATGCAACTTCAGGGAACTATTTATGTGGTACATGGTGAGTCGTATTCTTATTTCATACAATGTGAACTGCCTATCTTTTATGAAGAAGCAAAGGAATAATTACATAAATCATATTGAGCTATTTTGTGACCTGCATTGATTCTCAAGCAGTTTCAGAGCTCTGTATCTCCCGACACGGGTTTATGACATAAGTGAGGATAAGTTTGCACGAAATTACTCATATCGAGAATTCTGTCGCATAGTTAAGCTTTATCGCTTGTTATCCATTCATTTTCAGGTCACTGAATTTCCCATTTCTATAAACATCTCAAAGAATAATTTTAATTAAATTTAAAAAAAAGGAGAAGCCGGCCCCCTTATAAACAAAACAAATAATAATAATATGCAATGAAATTATAATTGATGACAAGTAACAATTTCTGTGTTGCAATTCCAGATTGCAAGTTCGGTGACTACCTACCTGGTGATTCTTATACAGTTCCAGTCTAATCCAGCATCTGTTACACTCTTCGACAGAGTCAATCGTATTACCCAATAGTGCACAGATCATGGGTTATGCTGTTCTGGTTGAATCAAGTACACAACAACATCTTTAAATAGTTCACAAGCCTTTCAATGTCAACTTGTATCACTCTAAAATCATTCAATCATTACCTTTTCCCTTTTGTTTGATTAGTTAATACACCCCAGACATAATTGTGTTGGATTTGTAGAGACACGTAACCTCTGTATGATTTCGATAGTGGAGCTGTAAGGGTATCCGTGTGTACAATAGCTAGTGAAGTGTTAACAGTTAAAGTAGTGTGTACCACATGCAGAATAGAGGAAGAATTGATTTACGGTTACCATATTAACAAAATCATATAATAACCAAAAATGTTTTGAAAATTAAAATAATATATGGTATTTTTACATACAGTTTGTTTTAGAATTGAAAAGTCTACCTCCTTGAAACTAATATTTATATTTACAAGCACTTAAGTTATGTACAGAATTGCTATACCTATATAGGTTCAAAGTTTGAGTAAAACTGTTACATGTGTGTGAAATACGACTTCTTTCATTAAATTGATATTTAATATAAAATATAACCGTTAAAACAGTTTTAAGAAGTGTAAATAGCCTGTTGGCTATAAAACAAAAAAGATTGTTTACGAACCCATTTAGGCCTATTTGTGTACAATCAATCAGTTGGCTTGATTGATACCAAGTATGAATAAATTATATTAGCTATCGTATTTAATCGTATTTATTATGTGTTATTATAATAGATGTTTCGTATACGCGCTCTCTAGTTTATGCATGTCATCAAGATAATATTAAACATATTTTAAGTCAGTTAGTAAATAGTATATTATTAATATAAATTACATTTTCTATTATAAATTATTCTGAGTTGAATTATAATTGTATGTTCGGTACCTGGGCTACTAATTCATGACCTAAATCAAACATTCTATAAACAGTGACACTCGTTTATAGTATTCGTAGGTTAATAGTCTAATATATTTAGATTTTTGAAAATATACAAATTGTTTGTTAGAGGACAACATTAAATGTTATACGTATGAATATATTTTAGAAAACACATAGTTAATACATTTGTGGTATAAGCAAGTATCATGTAGAATTTAATTAATGTTACAATACTTTATGTAACACCTGTAATAGTAGGCTTGTGTAAATGTAAAAATAGATCAGAATAAAATAGAAAAATGTGAGCTTTATTTAAATTTTAAACAATCATATATGTGTAATATTAATTACCACTCTGCAAACTTATTCATCTCCTGATGAACTGAATGGACCAAGTTTCTAACAGAGGCGTGACTCCGCCACCATGACGTCATATACTGTAGGCACACAATGTGCTCATTGTTACAATAGCAATAATTGATAGGTGGAATTTAATGATGAGGACTTAATTTGTTGGTTGCTAAGCAACAACCATCCCGGAGAATCAGAATACCGACCTTTCTCTTCCATACAAGTTCTCTCTAAATTTATTGGCTGCCTTTGCCAAGATTTAAATAACTTATTAAATTTCCTCAGAGAAGCTCGGTGTAAAATAATATTATTTTATTATATTATATGGAAGAATATTTCTTCCATCATCAGAAAATTCAGTAATAATACCTAAATTTTTTCTTATAAATAATTATTTATCAAACTTCAAATAATACTAATGCTTCAAGTACTTTTGATAAAAATGCACTGGTTAGAATCAATTTAAAAAATTATTTTAGGAATACATGCAAATTCACTTATAATGATAAAATGTTGAGTATAATTACAGAGTGAATTATTTATGATTATACAGTATTTGAATATCACATGAACCTGCACGATAATCAAACACCGAAAATGTCAGTTAGTAAATAATGTATTCATGAAATGTATTGTCTATTATAAATTATTATGAGTTGAATTACAATTGTATTTCTGGTGACTGGGGGTAATTAATGACCTAAATCAAACATTCTAAAAATAATGACACTCGTCTATACCATTCGTAGGCTAATAGTCTAATATATTTAGATTTTTTTAAATAAACAAATTGTTTGTTAGAGGACAATATTAAAACCTAAATCCTCATGTAATACGACTACATTCTCTCCCACAGCTATTATAAATTAACTGCACCACTTCATAAATGTCTGGTTATGATTATTACCATATAGTTACAAAGTATAAAAATTAAGCCTTACAAATCATGGGATGATCAAATTATGCGTCTCGTAAGAAAAAATCAACCATCTATTATTGAATAAACGATGCTAGTTCGAGTTTAGACAAGAGTCGTAAGCCAAACTCGACCTACTTAATCTTTGTGTCCAACCCCAGGGTGAAGTAGATCATCATACTGGCGCTACCTCAACTTGTGATTTATCGTTGATGGATTTTGTCATTTTGCTATCGAGGCTACATCTACACAAATTGGTTTTACTATTTACGTATAAATTTGTTATTAAAATATACACCATCATTGAATTATAAATCTAAGATTTTTAAACGTATGATTATTGTTATATTAACATTGGAAACATTGGTTAAATCGTAAGAGCCGTACTAACGTCATGAAAAAGGAGAGTCGTTATGTTCTCTGTTAGTCAAAACAATTTTTTTAAATTGTCTTGGCACTACCAGTCCGTATGACGATTTCTTCAGTTGTTCAACTGATGAACTTATGAAAAAGTGATACTTTTCGGTATTATTGGAATGCAATACAATTAATTAAAAACCCATTTAGAGATAAGATGTTTATCTGTGCGTGTATTACATAAACTGTTGCCCTGCAAGAAAAGGATTCAAATTCAAGTTTTGGTAGAGCAATATCTGTTTTGGAAACTCTACTTATTGAAAATAAATTAGGCTATTGCCAATGTTTATAAAAACTTAGTGAGCATAAAGTTGCCGCTCCAATTACACGATTATTTACTTATTTGGATGCATTTGAAGTCTTGACGAAGGAAGTGCTTATTGGGAATAAATATTGATTGTAGTTAAATTAATCTTTGATAGTTATGAAAATTTTAGGAATAAAAGCAAATTTTATTTCGTAAGAACAAGATTTTCCATTCAAGCATTTTTATTTATTTAAACAATTCTTTGGAGAAAAAAAGAGAACATCCCAAAGAATACAACTGTTCTGCGAATAAATTGAAAAATGTACAGTTTAAAACATAGGAATCACAATCGATGTTTGGAGGTTTCCGAGTCTGGACTGTAAGACAAATTGTAAAGGCGGTTAATTAAAGAAAAATTAAAGAATTTCCTATGTTCAAATTATTTTTTAATATTTTATTATTTTTAGTTTACTTAATTTAGTTTACTGTCAAGAAGGCTACCAGTCCTCTGTGACAAGGCTTTATAATCAATCCAAAAACTGTATTGTTGCCCGCAATGCAATTTGAACTGTGGCCAAAGTGCAAGTGCTAATATCAACTGTAACACAACCGTTCTGACTTTGCCTCCCTCTATCTTACTTTACTGTCATCACACTGGACTTTACTTGAATCGATGAGAATATTCATTAAATGAACGGATTTTTTACAACAGCACATAAGAAATGCACGGGCTTCGGAAACGAACGAATTAGTAAAATATCAATATACTTTTATATCATTGTGTCTATACAGCAAGTATTTTAAGAAATTCAATCGTATAATAGAAAAGGCTCGAAAAAGTAAATATACATGGTATCATAATTCCTTTTTATATCGAAACTTTTTAGAGAAATGAAGCATAAAAACAAGTATTTTATTTACACATTAATAACAGATTCAAGTCTAGGCCGTTTGGAAAAGATTAAATTAAGGTATTTTTCTTACTAGACTCGTCATACACACTTGTGCATTAGAGCGAACGAGTGTATATACTGGGGTTTCAGATCGGCCGGATTTGGTTGTGTTTGTGGAAGCAAGTGTCCTTTCCACCATTATTCAATATGTGTATTCAGTTTTTTAATGTGTCTTTTCAACACAATTAAAAAATCTACTATTGTAAAAAAAAAACCATGCACCATGCACCATTAGATAAACCCTTTCAATGTATCACAATATTTTATAATATGGCGTAATTAATGATCGCACTTGTTATTATTATAATTACATGGGTCAGACCGCTTGATTAATTTATAGTTTGACTCAGTGGATAATATTAACTATAATAAATGCAGCACTGACAATATCACCACATATCACAAATTTAACGCAATAAGCTGGAAACCGTAAAACGATGTAACAGACCGGATTGTCAATATCAATTAACTAATAACTACGTCCCTATCTGTAAACGCGTCACCATACACTTCTTTCTCACTGATATCGTTTTTGTTATTTATAAATTACGCATATTTTGAATAAAACCTATACGTACTTTATATAAACAGATATAAATAGTGACCGAATAAAATCTACCTAACACAATATTTATGTTAGGTGTAGGTAGAAAAATATATAATTACGAGAAATTTTATTAGCTGAAATTTTGTGTCTTTACTTATATTATAGATAATATTGGCCAAATCACTTGAAGCGAGACAGTATAGTTAATAAACATTTACTCCTATATACATATAAATCTCCGTACTTAAATTTGTAGCATAGTTTTTCATAAAGTGTATAGAGTTTATATTACCTTAAGCAGGGTATGGGATACAGCACGGAGCTGTTAACACATTATGTACTTAACTGTATTGATCCCAACAAATCTCACAGTACAGAGTCCAGAGCCAATTGTACTGTATGAGTAAAAACCTGGTTTTTCTTAAGAGCGATTGAGTAATTTTCAGTAAAAGAGAAATCGTTCATTAGCCACACTTGTTTTGGAGGAAGTCGAAATGCGAGTGTATCGGTATTTTTCGCAAAAGCGTGACACACTAAAACTCGACACTCGGACACAAATAATAATTATATCTCAGACAACTAGATACAGATAATGAAAGCTACCTATTTTTGCAAATTATTTGTTATTTTACAGGTACATGATACGGGTTTAGTATTATGTAGTAGTAAGTGTGTAATCTAAAAAAAATTTATTAATAAACAAAGTTATAAAATTAAATTTTTGGTTTTTTTATACCCTTCTATTTCTGTGCTACCTAAACAAAACTCTGATAATCAATTGCTTTTTTTGGGTAAACGTCTCTTTCCGTCTCAAAAAGCAATTTGTGAGTTTATGCAAATCTTTTCTATATTCCTGGACAATAGGTACGCTGGATAGTTGTCGGGCGAGTTCAATATGTGCAATGAAATTTATATTATGTTAGACAAGTTGTTCGTCTTTTAAACCTTTGCAAAACCCTGTCCATCTTAATTTTTATAGAACACAAATAAATGTGTTTTAAAAGCATGAATCCATTTCAAACAAATGCATATATGGCATTTAGAAAACGTATGAGCCATATCATATTTAAAAAAATGTTATGATGGGCAAATCGAACAAGATTAAAAAACTTATAGAAATTTACTTTTTTAGTTCCCCACATTAGTAGTTATAAATTTGCAAAACACGCGTATAATTATTAAACAAATAAATATGCTATACTCAGTATTTTGACATATGGCGATGTTTAAAAATGGCAGTGAACAAATTTTCTAAAATAAAAAAATGAACATTTATCAGGTATACGGGATTGCTATGGACTTCCCGAACTGATTTATAGACTTGAAATTTAGCTTGGAGCATTTTTATATTAGCAACACTGATTTCAATGATGGCGCATGTCACTTCATAGGATTTTGCTGAGCGTTAACGAATAGTGGTGTTATTGATAAACTTGATGACAACTAAAAAATAGTAGAAGAAAATAATTTGTAAATAACTGAGTAACATATGAGGTTTCAGCGTGTCAAATCTTTATTCGTATAGGTAAGATAGAAACAACAGATTTAAAATTACATTTTACGTTATATGCACCGTCAGTAACTCACCAAAAGTTGTATTATTTGTACACTGCTATGAAACCTACCATAAAGAAGAAGATGTAAATGTGTAATATACATGTAGCAAGATATCTTAGGAAAGATTTCATCTTTTAACATTTAAATTTATATGCAAATTCATTTCTATATGGACAAGAAGCCAAATATCACAATTTAGCGGGGACGGCGGTTATTGCAAGATAACTGAGTCAAGCATCGTCGAGCGTGGCTGCTGCTTGGATCGGTGGCTCCTGAGCGATCCAGTCCGTACAAGCACACTACCCTGGTTTCATATAAAGAAAAATACTCGGTTTCTGCATTAAATTTTACAAAAAGATGGGGCATCTATAAAGTAATATACTTCTACAATTATTTACCATGTTAGGAAATAAAGTTGTTACGGTTATTAAATGCACTTGCTGTTATGCCTTATCTATATACACTGACACAACCTCTATTGTTTCTATATATAATAGGGTATTTTATTAGTTACATTATTTTATGCAAAACAAACATTGTACCCATAAAGTTTATTTTTTATTTCGTGTGTTTCAAAAGGGGATGCAAGTAGAATAAAATAATAAATTTGTGAACTTGATATTGAGTAACCGATTTTTCTTCGATACGAATTACTCTGACTTAATTTACTTAAGGCTCATAGGGAATGTTCACGTGTGAGGGAGAGAAAGCGTGAATGAATATGGAACACAGGATACCAATGTATCTTGTGTGTGAGTTGCCGATGTAATTCATTCCGCGAAGACACACCACACATGTACCTGTGTCTTGTATTCTCCCTTCATTACTGTGTATTATTAAATACACACTACATTTAACATTTTACTGTTGACTACATTTAACATTTAGTTGCATTGTATGACTATTGTTTATCAACATATAGATTGCTCTTTAGAAATTCATTTTACTTTGTATTATATACGAGAGCAAACCAAATGAATATTGTGTCAACTATTATTAGACAATATTCATATTTAGATGACCAATATTTATAAGAAACTCATAGAATTTTCATAGACATTCATGTTAGACCTATTTATAGAGAACTGTTTTATTTATCTGTTCTTATAGGACTTTATTTTTATGAAATTTGTGTTATATATATATATATATATATATATATATATATATATATATATATATATATTAATATAAAATTCAACACATATTAATATTAAGCATTGCCATTAAACGATTCAGAACAGGTTCCAGAGATGCAGTTATCTTCAATGACCACTAGTTATTTCAGGAATCCTGGAATGCCATTTATTCCTCTCCAGTCTGTATTAATTAAATACAGCCCTAAAGCATTTATTAAAGCATTGGACATCGTAATAAGTACGTTTAGTGGTTTGTGTTTAATTTTCTAAAGAAATGGTTTATAAGATTCATATTATATTTTGCTACCGTTGAAAGCATAGAAACATACGTAGCAGATTAACAAAAAATTTAAAGCAGCCCATTTAAATGTTTCAATGCTAAAGGTGATTGTATACAGTTTACTCATCTCCCACTTTTTTGACATTAAATAGATGTTACTCAAAATGCATTACTAAAGATAAAGAAGTGAGATAAAAAGTCGGAAGGTTATTTGCTATTAAATTTTCTACATAATTATATTTGCAGATAACCGACGATAACGATTTTTATTACCAGGTAAAAGTCTGCTGGCGCTCGCCGCTGAGTCGTTCTCATCGGCATCGTAATTGCATGCTTTGGTGTCTTTTTAATTTTTTATGTGAGTCGTCTAACAAGGATATATGTCAAATAATAACTTTGGGATCCAATCATACTTTAATTTTCAAGAACTTTTTATATCGTGATAAACTGTAAATATCGATTAGGGAGGAATACATTTGCATGAGCGGAACACCAAACAGAACAAACTTCCTGCCGCGGTGAAGCGGAAGCAGCGAGGTAAACTCACATGTAAACTTGCAATACTTAGAAACTGTATCAGAGTAATATTAAATGGAGATTTTTACCTGTATATTTGATAATTTTGTTAGAATACTATGGTATTTAATTTTGTTTGAATTTGAATAAAAAACTAAACATAGCTACTTGGTCAATAACACTTCTAAGCATCCAGCTGGAATCTAATACGGAAGAATTCTCAGAGGAAAACGCTAATTGTCTTATAAACAAATTGAGCCTTAAATGTGTTACTAAGCGGTAATGTCAAGAACGGGTGAATCAATTTTAGTAATCTTTTTATTAATGTAATCATTGAATACTTTGGAATATTTATATAAAGAGGAAGTTTGGAAAAGTTTTCCAGAATAATTGATAATACTGTAAAATAACGATAATATATATGTTTTATGATCCAAATTTGACTGACACTACATTTTTAGTTGTTGACACTTCCAACTGAAAAGAAGCTGAAATATTTATTTACATTTCAATTTCAGACAATATTACAGTGCTTGATTAAATGTAATTAAAATACCAACAACAAAGTTACTATCCAAATTTTACTCCAGATTGTGTTAATGGTGATTTTAAAACATCACCAATACATTGTAAATATTATTGAAACACTGTTATAAGCGCACGTAAATGATCGAATATGTGAATCTTTGCAAATAAAATACCCAAAACTGGTTAGCTCCCTTGATATTGTGATAAGCAATTTCTACAGTGGTTTAAGGAAAACAGAGATTTAGCACTAATTATCCTTAAAGAATCTTATACTACAGTCTGAAAACTAATAAGACTTATAACGGCAAATGTATTATGAACAATTATTTTTAAATGTTGAATTAATAGTAAGGATATCCTTATATACCGGAAGTAGATGCTTCTTGATCATAATAGGTTTTTCAGTCAGTCCTATATTTGTAGTGTATTTTCTTTATCGAGATAATATAAACTAAAATATACAACTGGAAATATCTTAGAATGAAAGTAGATTACAAGAGCTCGAGATTTGACTGAAGGGGGTTTTCGAGATTTTGCAGCTTTGTATATTTTATTAATAGGGGTACAATAAGGTAGTTGACATTTCCTTTAGACTCTGATCCTCCTAACTACGTATGGTGCAATAATATGTACCTAATGTTTGCCTACTTAGGGTTGAAAAATATTAGAGAGATCCAACGTATTATATTTACTAAGTACGCTACGGACTACGATTTTTAAAATTGTGTGCGAGCAACTTAATTTGTTTTTCAAATTCATGTATGTATTATTTTTAGCCTTGGGTCCCGAGGATGGGCTCACATATATCCTTGAGACTCATTTTATGAACACACCATTCTAGACAGTGAATTAGGTTTGTTGAGAAGAATCGATACATTCTCAAGACCGGGAGCCAATCGTGAAAGAAAACATTAATGAAAAACAGTTTATCTCCACCATAAAACTATAGAAAGTTATGGACTTTGAAATTAAATGGCAAAACAACCAGTAGTAACAAATGAAGACACAATCTGTAAAGTTTGTATATTTAAATTTATAAATAAAAATCACCTTAATATACATTTTTGTACGAGTACGAGAATATAAAACTGTTCCAAAAGGCACAAATTCCTATTATTTCCTACTATGTGCACTTCTCAGGATTTGCTAAACTGGTTAAAGAATACATTCCACAAGACTGCAATCTTAGTAGAGTAGTTTTACTTCTTGAAAGTGGTATAAAAAGAGCTGAATACTCTCCAATCCAAAGTCGATTCGCTTTAGGTATTTTTCAGTGTAAGAAAAGAAAAAAGCTTTTGATGATTGAGCCAGATGAAATTGAGTATGAAAATTTTTAAGTAAGACGTTTTAAATAATGTAAGTTTATGTCAATAATACCATTTACATTAAAGAAGTTTCTCAATACCTTCTATCATCAAATTATGACATTCCAACTTATTACTCTAGAACTTAAAGCTGATGAAAGAGTTAAATTACAATAACTATGGAAAAGAATAGTTATTGTAATGAAAACGACGCACGGTCAACGTCATATAGTTGTATGTAAATTGGTTTAAGGATTTTGTAGTTACAAATTGAGATTATAAATTACAATTTATGACTATTTTGTATATTTTCAGAATACTCATTGGATAGTATATAAATTAAAGGTTACTTGAAATTCTTAAAATACTACAATTTACATTTCTCTGGTTTATAAAATTTACTTATATAATTGTATACATAAAATTAAGGCACATATAAACGAAAATTATTATATGTAATTATTCTGAAATGGTAAAGGTACGTTTAGCTGACTATTTCTCCTGCCTGAGTTGGGAATACTCATCCCATACATGCGAACTAGTATTTCCAATCGCTGTATCGTTCTCAGGAAATTTATCGTATTATTAAAGTTTTCTCAATACAGTTACCGTGCAGCCAACACCGTGTTAGCTGATTTCCCTCGAGTCCGCGGATACTAAAATTTAGATTCGCAAGTCGGCTTCTGTCTAACGTATATTTTGTATGTTTCCACTGTATATCAAGGAAACATTGATCTTCAAGACACAGTGGAGCATGTCTTTTATTGGTTTGCACACACAAGTCATGTTATAAAGCAGTCTGACGTAGCTAATAAATTTTTGGTTGCAGCTAAATTAAACTACACGGGATAGCCTAACTTGAAATAATTAGACTGATTCAAATGTGTTAAGATATATCTGTCAGTCCATATGTAGCGACTAAAGAGCGCTCGGAAAGCACAAATGTTTTGAAACTTTACATATATTTGAAAATATAGGTTATTTAAATATTTTTACTCAGCCATGTATTGAGCCAAATTGTGAATACCAACAGATTTATGAAATTGTTTGAAAAATAAATACATTTTACTCTAACAAATATTTTAAAAAATAAGAGAAATATAAATATATTTTATACATAGAACTTCATAATTGTTCAGCACAAAGATAAGTGTCTGTATCTGTATTTCCTGTAATTTATACATTAAACATAAAAAACTGTAAAATATGATGTAAATATGATCCTTCGAGAATTTCAAATACGTATATTTACATTCCAGTGCTATCACTCGCTATTATGCTAGGTTTTATGATAAATAATATTTCGGTTAGTGCTTGTAGACAGTACGAAATATATAATGTGCTTTTGGAAAAGCTAATAGCACTGAGCCAAAAACAAAGTGATAAATATAACAAATTAAATATATAGTAGCTTGTGAACCTTTCATACATAAATGAAATAGATTTAGCATAAACGAGTATCTAGATGTAAATATGAACCGTCCAAATTTGTGGTTAGTTAAGACATAGCGAGAGGACTTTTTTCCGTATCCATAAACAAAAAAATATGACCAAAGGCATAAAAATAACGTTTTGTAAATGTATCCTCTTCTTTACTAGTTTTCTTTCTGGTATAGAATGCATATGAAATGCAAAATAAATACAATAACTAATTTGAATCACCTTTGTCACATGATGATTTGTCCATAACATAACGGATGAAAGCAATAAAACGAAGGGTTTAAAGATTTATTTACCACTGTTTATTTTGGAAGTTATAAACTTCTATAAACATATTAATATAAGTGATTTTTCACAAACCTCTGTACATTTATTTTTCTATTTTAATGTTACTTTCTTTGAATTAGGTCACAATAGCAAATTACTTTTTATTTTGTGCGTTTTATCATTCTCTGAACATGAATTTTAATCCCATTTCGATTAAATCGATAAAACTATTGAGTATTTACATAAAATGGCATAATAAAAACCGTGTAAGAATCATTAAAAAACTTATTATTTTTTGTACTTTTTCAAGCTTGCTATGCTGAATTACTATAGGTTTTTATGTACGTCAACCCACAGTATACAACTTTAAATAATTATGTATAATAGAAGAACTGCGCAAACCGAGTATTACTTTGCTTAATATCTTATATTAATGTATAAATTTGAATTATGATAAAATTGAAAAATTAAGGGATATCAATATTTTATAATTAAGAATTCTTTACCTATAACTAACAAAAAATTAATATTTACAATATAAGTACATATTGGAAAAACTATTTATGTTTGATACTAGGCCCTGGCTTCATATGAGAACAAAATTACAATTATATTTTATTAAATATAATTGTTCTAAAGACAAAAAACTGAGTGTGTGAAACTATATAACTCGTATAAGAAGATTAATAATTAAGTTAAATTGTTATTTTTATAATCACGTTTGTAATGGTTCTCTACAATTAACCTAACTCTTACAAATTATTTTATCGAACTAGATAATGAAAATTTTATATTATAGGGAAGCTCTCAGGACCCTTTGATCAGTATTATTATTAACACAGAGAAGAGAACAATAATTAATTACCTCCTTTGATTTTCCAAAGCTAGTTAATTACTTCGGCTCATGTTCACCACAGTTTCCGAGCTACCTGAATTGTTTTAAACGAGAAATGTGCTTAGTTTCGAAACATTTTTCCCCGTCAGTAACCTTCTATACTAATATGGAGAAGTATGTGCACTCGTGCAGAATCAGTTTAAGGAAATTTCTTCTTTTCCAAGAAGCAAAATGGCAATACAGAGCATCTATTTTCTTAAATTCTTTCATAAGATATGATCTACGTGTAATGTGTGACGTATATTTATTTCGCTTATTAATAAAGTATTTTATATTAAAATACTAAAAAAATAAGGTAACAACTTTTTTAGTTTTTTTGTTTAAAATTGTATTTTTTAGTAATTTTAGTCCTTTAAACTCTTGAATCTAATGGATATTAATAACTGCCGGCGCTACCCTATTAATAAAGTATTTTATATCAAAATAATAAAAAAATTAGGTAAACACTTTTTTATTTCTTCGTTAAAAATTGGATTTTTTATTAATTTTAGTCATATAAACCCTTGAATCTAGAGGATATTACAAACTGCCAGTGATTTCCCAGAGATTTATGTTGCCTTAATATTAAAAATGTGGGAACTTACGTATTAATAGCCGATTATATTCAGTGATATAATTTCATGCAAGGATAAATACAACTGTGTCAAGGAAATTATAAGTCTTACTGGAATTTATTAAGACATAATTAACTAAGCAATACAGTTAATTCGAAGTTTTAGTAAAATATGGCCTCCCAGTCTTTAGAATTATTGACGGAATCAGCTAACAATTTCCATGGTTGAATTACGATCACTACGAAAAATCTGCTGAAAAACTCACGATAGTAACTTAAATGCAATCTCTTGAGTATCTCCCCAGAGAACTTCATGTTATACACAACGTATTTGAGTTATGTTCAAAGTACCGTGTTAAAGGAATGTGAAATAATTGTTAATTCAACTTTACTCTTGAGCTAAACTTGTTTAGTTAATTAATATTTATTGTATTTATTATTAATAAAATATTATATTATTTATTTATAAAAACAAAAATTCGTGTAATAATTGCATCTTGCTCATATGGCAGTTTATATAAACTCTAGATCCAGAGGATATTAAAAGCACCGTTATTTCAAGCAAAATGTTTTGTCCTTAGCTCAACAAATATCAAAATAACTTTGAAGGTAATAGATGAAACGATTACTAATTACGCTATTTAGCAGAAAAATAACAGGAGAGATGTTATTATAACAATATCTTAATAGTGTACTCTAGTACAGTTTAGAAAATGATTATCGAACCGAGTAAGAGTAACCTTCAGTAGTTGCCTGTGGCTTCTAGAGCTCGTAACTTCTGCTCCTACTTCTCTTTGAAGTATTAAGCTGAACTAATCTAGAGTACTTACAAGGACTCAATGGAATTAACCTAGAAGTTACTATTAACCTTTGATTATAATGTTTTTGTAACGATAAATACTAATTTCGGGTACTCCAAAATAGTTTGCCTTATTTTATTTAGGTAAAAAACATAAATCACAATGAGGAATTGACGTAAATCGTTTCATTAGTCATTATTAATATGGCATAAAAAACAATGGATTTACAGAATTTTCAATGATAATTATACAGCGTTAGCCGAAACGATGAGAGCAGTTAACTTACTGCGTATTTATGCAGTATAAACCTCCGTATTAAAGAAAGGAGAAAGTTTTAAAATCTTTTCGACAGGTTTTAAACGTTTTTAAATCCAAGCTAAAGAACCGACTCACGATAAATTGTATCTTTGGTTAGTTAATAGTCACCCCTGAATGGCATGCTTCAAATAGTTTTTATTAAAGGTGGGACGGAATAAGGCTTCCTTAACTTAGCCCCGCAAGCAAAAGACTTATAGTGTTGCATTAGAAGGTCTCAGGCCATAATTGCATAATCAGATAATAGATTGCTGATTATTACAAATCCAAGAAATAGTAGACTAAGTCAATATACAACATTGGAAACTGGATCAAAATGTCAGATGTCCTCTTATTCTTAATTATTACCAAATGTAATCTGATTAAATGTTAATTCACCTGTAAAGTACTCGAAGTAGATGTTTTTGTCAAAACTTATAAATTTTAGACTCAAAGTAAAACCTTTAGCTTATAAAACAGTTTTTTTAACAAATGAATTTACACTCACACATTCCACAGGAATTTTATGCACACCACCTCAATTAAACTTGAAGTATATTCCATTATAAATAAATATTACACAATAAGTTGCAACTAAAAGTAGTTTTTTTATATATCCAGTATTTATGGTGTTTAATGGGAAAAACCAGTTCACATTCCCGAATACTTTGACATTTTAAGTTACTACGTTAGTGGGATAACATGCAGATCTATTCATTATTTAACTAATATTCTATATTATTTAATCTTAATTACCAGCAACACCTATAGTATTCTTTGAGATATCAGTATATTTATAATAATAAAATAAAATAAAACAAAATTCCCAAAGTAAAACCACTAGCAATTTAATTCATTTGCAATATTAAGAGGATTTAACTTAATACATATATAGGAATAGGAACACACGATCTCACATATAATTTTATTTTGGAATTAAGAACCGATCCGTTTTTATTTTACGGATTGCATAAAGGATTCTATGAGGTGGAAGTTTCTATTTGTTGAGTTACCAGTAATGGGAAAACTTGGAACCTGCATCTTACCAGCTTTCCATATACTTTTGTCAATCTTCCAACTCATATTCAGTTGGAATCGACTTGAATGTGAACAGTAACAATACTTACATTTTCAAAATATTATTTACTACGTTACTTTAATGTCCGAAACTGTTTACAATTTCTTTACAATAGTATCCTTTGCTCTAAAACATGCTAATTCTATAAACTGCATCGTCCAATCAAAAAATATTTCGAATAGGTATGTATAACAGGGATTTATAGGCCATAAAACATATTATGTTGATCTTTATCCTCAGAACATCTTTTATTTTTAACTAATAGATTTGTAAAATTGTAACATTGGACTTGTTGACAAACATGCTGGCACCGACATAAACGCGGCACAAACAAATTAGTAAACAAACAACTTATGTATAATCATACTCATCTGCTACTCACATTTCTCATTAAGTTCTTAAAACATGATAAAAAGCTATTTTGTAACACTTGTTGATACTGTTAGTAACTAATAACTTTTCTTGCTATACGATATCCAAAAGCGTCCATGAATAATATGAAGAATAACTCGGTCACTAGGTAAGGTAAAATTTACAAGATGTTAAGGATTTTTAAATAAATAACGTAAACGTTTATTGGAGAATAAAATTGATATAATAACATCCCAGATAAAATCCTTGTTTCGCTAGCGAATGTAAATAATCCTGGTATCGTATAATGTAATATAAACAAATATGGCAATAATGAACCTAAGAATCTTTATCTTTAGAAGAATTGTGACCCATGAAGAGTGGAGGTTGGTTAAGAGACAACTAAATACTATAACTTTAATAAGTTTTATGAGTAATGTGTTTATTTCCAAGTGAATTTTGGTACACAAGATTGTTTTATTTATTGACTCACAAAATAAAAATATTAACCAAGTCAAAAACAAAAAAATATATATACTGGCACATATTAATATACTAAACGGTATTGGTATTATACCATTTAAAATGAGAAACATATAGCATATTAGAATGTTATACAACATTATATTTGAAATTAGCAAACCATCTCAAGGCCAACCCTCGCAGTGCAGCATGACCTTCTGCAAAGTGTTACCATCCCTGAAAATGTCCAGTGGTACCAACTGTAAATTAATGTCAACGATGATTCGACTGCTTCATGAAGCATTGCTAATCAAAAATCTCTAGTATATGATAAAATTTAACATTATATACAGATCATAACGGAATGTTTTGTTTGCTGTGAAGAAACTAAGAGCATTCCTCCTTAGACTGTAACCAAACACAGTAAGCTACTATTCAATAACAATTAAGATTAACAAGTTACAACTTTGCACTTTGGAAAAATGTCGTTCTATCTCTACACTATTCTTAATTTTGAATATTATCCGTCATCCAACAGATTTTGCCGTTGATGTGTTCAAGTCTAAACAATTTTTATGTTTGGAAGGCAAAGCCTACAATCTCTCCGCTTTCAAATTAGTTTCAAGCTAAAGAGACGTGTCTGCTCATTGAAAGAAACGTATGTTATCAAACAAAATTCGTTCTTATAAATTATTAAGTACATACACAGCATTGCATATAACATACTCTGATAGCTTACCAGAACCCTAGTCACCGGGTTCATGTCCACGTATACTTATTTCCATAGTAACAAGTTTGTCAAGAAAAGTAATATATCTGTATTTTATTTTCTTCACCATGTTCAATAAAATTATGCTTATTATCGAAGAGCTTAAATTTGACAGTTAAGTCGAAAAAAATTATAAAATTTAGTTATGAAATTTATGGAGATAAAAGTATTAAAATAAAATCTTGTATAGAAAAAGAAATTATATAAAATCTGTTTTCTTTAATTTCCAGTTTAATCAATACGCTTAAGTAGAACCCATTTACCCTCGACTCCCCTCTGTTAATGCGGTAAAATTCTATGTTCAAATAATATTCAGCTTTTCTTCACGCTTATTATTTAAATAATAAATAAATAAGTAGTTTTCAGAACCATTTATGATTTATAATAATTAAAAACCATCTCCAATACCAATTTGCTAAAGTAATACAGCTTAAGTTTTTATTGTTATGAATTACTTATATACCAAAGAAGAGATTAGTATATAAGTTCCGCTCTCCACCTTCCATCATGGGGGGCGCCACCATGGAGAGGATCATCACTGCCCTGTTTCCTGTACATCCACAGCGACTACTAGTTGACTTCGAACGGGTAGAGAACGTTCCGCTCTTTACCATTGAGGAGTTGGAAACCTCCGTTTTCACCCTGAAGAGCAACTAGGCTCCCGGCCCGGGTGGAATTCCCAGCGAGGCTCTAAAGAAAATTTTCACCATCAATCCCGGGTTGTTGCTGACAATTTACAATGCCTGCTTGGTTGAAGGAGTGTTTCCATCCCCCTGGAAAACCGCCAGGCTAGTGCTTATTAGCAAGGGAAAAGGTGATCCTGACCTGCCGTCGTACTACACACCTCTCTGCATGCGGGACACGGCTGGAAAACTTTTTGAAAAGTTGATTCGTTCCCGCCTGATTTCTGCCCTAATAGCCCTGATTGAATAGCTGACGGGGACCTTTGCATTCGTCCGTACGGCTTCAGAAAGGGACGATCAACAATGGACGCGACCGCCGATGTACAGAAAGCAGTTGAGAGAGCCGAGAGCCACAACCATTTCTCCCGCCGAGTAGTACTTCTTGTTACGCTTGATGTTAAGAATGCCTTCAACACAACGAGATGGGTCGATACGTTGGATGCGCTTCGTGACACCTTCCGCATTCCAACGTATCTGTTGCGGCTCATCGAGGACTACCTCCGTTCTAGGCGTCTGATATACGACACTCGAGACGGAGCGCGGACGGTGGAAGTCACCTCTGGTGCCGCGCAGGGTACAATACTCGGCCCGGATCTCTGGGATATCGCTTATGACAGCCTCCTGAGATCCGAGATGCCAGAGGAAGCCATCTTGGTTGGGTACGCCGATGAAGTTCCGGCTCTCATCGCCGCACGCAACGTTGAGCTGGCCCAGATAAAGTTGAACCAGGTCATGCGCGTGATCAACGCCTGGATGTCCGATCACGGTCTTTCGCTTGCTCTGAGCAAGACGGAGATCGTGATCCTAACAAAGAAGAGAATTAATACCGTCGTCCCGCTGCGAGTGGGAAGAGCAGTGGTCCAGCCAACGCGTGGCGCCAAGTACCTCGGGGTCATGGTGGACAACACAAGTTAAGCTGGAGAGACCAGATCTTCCGTACGGCGGACAAGGCTGCTAAGGTGGTCTCTTATCTTAGTAAGCTGATAGAAAATGTCGGGGGTCCTCGGTCCAGCCGAAGACGGTTATTGATGTCCTCAGTCCAGCCCGTGGTCCTTTATGGGGCAGAGGTGTGGGCAGACGCTCTCACCAAGGAATTCTATAGGTTGCGGCTCGCCCGGGTTCAGCGTCAACCTGCGCTCCGGGTGTGTTCCGCCTATCGGACAGTAACCGAGCCTGCCGTCCTGGTGGTTGCCGGAGTCATCCCTGTCAAGCTCTTGGCAGGGGAGAGGAAGGCAATTTATTAGAGACAAGGCGAGATGCGCAAGGACGCAGCAAGATCCGAAGAGCGCGCCCGAACCTTCCAGCAGTGGCAAACACAGCTGGGAGCACGAAACCGAGCAAGTTCAACCATGAGTCGAAAGACGGCATGGCGAGGTGGACTACTACCTCACGCAGTTCCTGACTGGTCACGGCTATTTCAAGTCGTACCTGAACCGGATGGACAAGACCGGTTCACCGGATTGCATCTACTGCCCGGGCGTTCCCGACGACGCAGAACACACCTTCCTCCGCTGTCCGCGGTGGGAAAGGGCCCGCCTGGAGGCCACAAGAAAACTCGGTGTTTTTTCGGTGGACACGGTCTGCGAAAAGATTATGGAGGATGAGGGGAACTGGGATTGTTTTTCACAGTTCGTCCGAGGCATCCTCCTGGAAAAGAAACCCGATCTGGACCGCGAAGTGGCCCAGATCCCTTGACCGAGCGGGTGGATAAGGAGCGAGCCCCACAGGCTTAAGCCAAATTTAAGCATAGCCTGACGTAATGTGATAAACAATCCCAGGTTAGAATCGTAAAGAGTAGAGGATGTTTTTTAGTGGGTAAAGCCGTTTTTAGGGGAGTGAGACATTACAGGCTGGCCACCTGCGTGCGTAATTGCATATTTCCTGCCTCTCCCTTAAAAAAGGAAAAAAAATAGAGATTAGTAGACAAAAATCGTAAAGGTCCTATTTATTTAGTTTTGACTCCAGATACACTATTAGTTTTAAAGCTTAGAACAAGGAAATAGTATTTTTTTTATAAATAAAATTTGTGAGTTTTCTTAGAGTCACGATTTGTTGTATACTGTATATACATTATATCTACAGAAATAGTTATTATTTATACTAACGAGAAATCAACAAGATTATCTATAGTTTTTCATTCAATGTCTGGGTGTTGGTAACATTACTAGTAATAACACTTCAGGAGGGCGGTCTCTACGTGTGACTCAAGTAATCCAGTCACATTGGATACGAACAGGAGTCTGCAACTTATTGAAAGTTGTTACCGACCCTGTTAACAACTTTGCTCCGTTTCAAGTTTCACATTCGGTCTTGGAGTTTTTGTATGTTTTAAAAGTATTATATCTTATATGTGTAACATCTTCAGTGATAATTAACTCCTTGTTTCTTAATAAACCTTAAGAATTGAAAATTGGCTTATTTAAAAACATTATTATAACTTCACAAATGTAAATAAAAAAAAATCATTTTTATTTGCTCATAATGTTCAATTGTATTATAATATACTCGTACATCTATGTAAATGATCTAAGATACGAAGCAAACTTATTAATATGGATTAGTTAAAAAAATTTAAAATGGTGATTCTAGAAGAAATTTTAAACTTGTATGCTATTGGTTTATATTTATAATGAAGATCATTAAAATCCCAATCCAATTTTCCTTAGCAGGCTTGAATGAATTACAAACGGTCATTAATAATATATTTTTAGCAAAACTTATACGGTCTTGTATTACTACTTGCTACTATATGTTGAAATTCAATTGTAATTAATTTGAAAAAGAAAGTGAAGTTAATGTTAAGACTAATAAAACACGATAAAATAACCAGTAGTTTGATACCGTCAGCCCATTGCTGCACTTTTAAGTCTATTAATGTTTTAGGGATTTTTACACCTGAGGAAGAAGACACGTTTAAATGTATTACCAAATGTTTGGCCAAGATTTAACTAGCTAATTTAATTTCAACAGAGACTCGTTGGGTAAAATAATATGATTTTGATATATTATTTGCAAGAATCTTTCTTATATAATCAGAAACTTCAATAACTAGTTGTGTATTTTGCACATTACTCATACACATCCAATACACTTTATTAACATTTGAATTAGATAACAGCTAATAATTACGAATATACAAATTAAAAATAAACTTGTTAGAAAATTTTGCAAATAAAAATAGGATTTAAAATACTCTAGTGATAACATGACAATATTAGTTTACTTACTTGACAGCTTAAAAGTGTTATAATTTACATTTCTGTGTTTTTAACTTTTTCTAATAAAATATTTAAATGAAATTGAGGCACAACTTAAAGGTATATTCGATTATTTTAAAATTAAATGAGGGACGTTAAGGTGACTATTTATTCTGACTGAAACTGGGAATATGAGCTAGTCAGAACATGTGGACTAACATTTCCAATAGCTGTATCCCTCTCAGGAAGTTTTATCCTATTGTTAAATTTCTCTTAATACCGTTCGGGAACGGTATCCATGTACCGCGTTCAGGCAACAATGTGTTGGCTGATTTCCCTTGAGTCCACAGATACTTAAATTTATATTTGTAAGTCGGCTTCGGTCTAACATATATTTTATGTTCACACTGTATATTATTGAAACACTGATCTTCAATACACAGTAGTAAATAGCGGTGCATATCTTCTATTGTCTTTCATACGCAATACATGTGATGAAGTAGTCTGATTACGTAGGTAGTATACTCGTATTTTAGATTACAGATGAAATAAACTATATAGAATAGTCTAACTTGAATGTAAAAGTGTTTATCCGTACACCTGCCCGTTTCGTAGTATCTGATATAAACTGTTTGGGTAGCAATATTTTAAAGAAACTTTTTATGTATAAAAAAAAATAGTTTGTTCACCATTTGGAGCAAAATAAAAAGTATAAAAATATTTAGAAATCTAATTTTAAAATAATCTGAACGATATAAAATATTTTGAGAAACAAATACAGAACTAAATTATTGTTGAGGATAAAATAGAAGTGCCTATTTGAGCTATTTCTCTAATGTGTACGTTAAAAATAAAACATATATAATTTGCATACATTATTTTTCCAAAATTCCTTTCCGCTACTAAGCTACTTACTTAAAGCTATTTATAAGCAATATAAAATAGTTTTGTGCGGTTAAAGCTTCACACCTACTATCTCCAGCTGCTAAGTGGTGTGTTTAATAAAAAATAAATTTATAATGCAATTAAAAGTATTGAAAAAGCGAATTTGCTAAATTTGTGGTGGCCTTTGACTATAAGCAATATTATTATGTGTTTTTGAAATCATCATTAGCTAATTTTACATTGGATTAGGATATTTAAGATATTTAATTAAATAGACAATGGATTGCCTATAATCATTTCGGTTGTTCACTTGACTCATATTTTAATTTATCCATCTTGCTTGTAGATATTAAAATATTATTCTATTCGGAAGTCATAAACTGTACCAAAATATCACTTATTATATATCGACTCGTGTCCGAAGTATGTATTTATATTTTAACATTAACCTTTAAATATATATTTTAACATTAACCTTGTGTGTCTATATTTGTATGATCTATCTACATACAAGGGATCATTTGTATGTATACCCTTTATTTTTTAACATAAAATAATCTGTTTTGCAAAGTTTTCAGTTCTAATAGCTCAACTCAAATGAGAACGAACCGCCAAAGTACAAGAGGACGTTTGTTACAGACGTGTAATATCGAGTGCTTGAAATGACAAATGTACGTCATCACAGGAATTTGTACGTCCCTTTTCTCATAGGGTCGAGTCTATTGGGATAGTCACACTCCTGTTCATCTCATGGAACAGTTTCATGGCTAAGTTGTATCTGTGACATTTCTGTGGTACTCCTTTTATTGCATATTGCTTTTGTGTATAACTGGTGAGTATCAAACCTCATATAGATTTGTGCGGGTTGATTATATTTAGTAAACTAAAATATGTATTGGTATTCCGTAATATATATCTAATTAAACATAACAGGATAAGATAGCTAATAATAAATTTTAATTATGTATTAGAGGAATATAGCATCTGAAAATTTAATTATATTATAGCCTTTACTAATGAAGTAAAAAAAACTTTAAATAAATTGTGAGTAGTAATGCACTGTAATCTCATGTAATAAAAAAAATTGCATACACTTTTCCAGAATGAAGGGAACGTTCAAGTTACATTTAATTAATTACTTTATGTATTTTTTAAATATTCACTACTGCATTGCTTTTAGAGATTTCAATTTAGAAAAATACTTATATGACTAAAAATTCTGAGCTTCCAGATGCAATACTATATATGGTGTTTAGTTTTAAATTTGTTATAGTAATTAAATACTAAATATAAAAGAGATAAATTGTACCTAATTAATTTATATTTTTGTAAATAAATATTATACAATTAGGGCCATAACCAATATTCCAAAGGACAGTGTTTAAATAAATTATCAAATTTCGCAAAGCATGTAAGTACAGGATATAATAATTATTCTTAATAACTTGGGCCTACTTTGAGTCAATTACATTTAATGTGATAATTTAAAGCAAAATACTGATATGCTCGCACTCCAAGAAATTGTGTGCACAAGTTAAAGCTATCATTATATGTAGATATGCAAAACTTTTAGCGAGAGGGAAAGCCGTCTCGTGGTAATGAGAAGTTGCACATAACTGCTCTGTACCTCTGTAAGACAATCTTGCCGTTCCTGGTAATGTTTCTATTAGTTCCCTTTTCTATGAAATATAAGGATAGGATATCAACAATAACACATTCACTTGAAGATTAAAGTTTAGTGCAAATAAAACATTATTGCGACATATTTTCTACAAAAAGTGAATACAGCACAAAATTTAGCAGAGAATATTTGAAATAACTACGTTTTTTCACTACGAAGGAATTTTCAAGACTAACGGTGATTTAGGTTCCACCCCAGAAAAGCAGTTGGACGGAACCGCCACTCGAACAATGGAATGACAGGCAGATGTTGTTCAAAGGGCACATGGTCTCTTAAAATTAGGGGCTCCGTTTTTTTGAATATCATATTCTCAGAATTATCGGTCAATATGAATGTATTAGTCACGCAGACTTATAGTCTTACTTATATTACACGACCAATGATATCATAGGCAGCTTAGTCGTGTTTGCTCAAAATGGTTAGTGTTTTGAAAAAAGTATGAGGAGCATTGTTATAGATAATTGCATGTTCTACAATTTTTTTTGAAATATTTTTTCATAACACTAACCGTTTCGCTGAAAAATTCAAAAAACCTATTTTTGTGAAATTTGGCCTTGAATAAAAAGTTTTGCAAACATGGGATCGATGGGGACTTTTCGCAATTTCATAGCAATGGTGTCCCGAACATCTATGCGAAATTTCAGGTTTCTGGGAATTAATGCAAAGTTACCCCAATTTTTTGGCTAAATTGACCGGACTATTAAGTATTGGAGTACTTTGTTTAAAAATAATCAACATGTAATATGAATGAATAAATAAAAATAATCATAACTGTAACGAAATTACTATTATTAAAGTTTACAGTGTAGCATAATGTATCCCTTAATAGCAATACCACACACTTGAATGATGCTTAAATGAAGCTAAATTCGATATTAGAAATCTATTAATTTGTATATTCTCGAGATATCGTGCAGATAAACAGAAATAGAGAGATTATTTTGTCCAGTCCTTCGAGTGATAGGTTTCACTAACGCTCAGGCAGTTTTCCTGGAATTTCAAAAACGAGATTACTAATATTCAAAGCAGAAGCTACTCACGAGGCATGTATCAATCGCGATCCATGTCACATTGAGACAAACAAGTGAGCTGAAAGTAGCAGCCGTTATGCTCCATTTACCTCAACACGATTCACGTCATAGTCTGCCGCAGTCCGAATTGATTTCAGTCTACTGAGTAAATTATTCTTACTAAGTTATACAATTTTAGCAGAGGAAAATAATAAATTATATAACATTTCTCCTTTACTAATGCACGATATCTAACACTTACAAACTGTTTCCTTCATTCTTTCTATTACTGTTAAATTCTTCGTTTTATTACTTGACAAATAAATTAACACATCTAACCTGATACAAAAATACCTAATTATTTTTCTTATTTCACCATTCAAGAATATCAAATTTAGTTTTTTTTTTTAATATTCTAACCCGATGATTTTGAAAATTGTATTTATATTGTTTAAAAAATGAACAAGGCTTGTAAACAATATGACTGAGAAAATCGATGTCTGTTTCGTTGTATAATAATTGCATTACTCCTTGAAATATTTTTTCCCGCAGTTAAGAGGTATTAACGTGGAGTTCTAAAATATATACTGTAGGCTGACAAGCTACATGAGATCACAGGTTCTGTTGTTTTGTTATACATGAGATCTTGTAACAAATTTAACGTCCATTAATATTTAATTGCAGAGAAGCCATCTGTGGTTTAATGTTAACATAGCTATATGATCTACAGTTTCACAGTGAGGAGGACGTAATTCCTGTTAATTTATTAAAAGTTTACTATGAATTACTCAAGCAAGAAAATTAACCAGATTTCATTTAAGATTGTGTTATTGTTTTATTTTTGAAAGGACAAACTTGTTTCGCCAATGAAGTAAATCCAAATATACTGTATAATCAGTAATTTATGGCCTTTTTAAATATTACCACAAATTTCACAGGTGTTAATATAATCAATGATATGACTTAATATTTAAGAGTACATTTTTAATCCACGTGCACAGGTAGCATTATTATTAACGTTGCAAGGAAGTCAAGAGAAAAATGCAAATAATGTCTAAACTAAATAAAGTAATCACATACTATTAGGTGGCCTATGTAATGGCAAGGGTTATACAGGAGGCACATTTAGAAAGTAAATACAACTTATTTCTAGTATTAGTATAGTATTAATTTATAGTATAGGCGAGATCCCCTCTCCCGAACCCCTTCCGGGTTAAATTTTCCTTCCTTATTATCGAACTCAGCAAAATTAAATCAGCTTTATAACAAGGATTTGTGCTACAACTGTATTTGTCATAATCATCTAAGACGAGAAGATAAATACGTTTTTCCTATTAAACAGCGCAGTGGCTTTTCTTGACTGTATATTAATGAGGTAATAAAGTCATAGTTTTAAACGAAACTTCAACTTTCTATGTCAACTCGTGTGGCACTTATCGTGGGTACAAACCGTCAGAAATCGGATTTTATTCATCAAAAACTGCCATGAGAGGTTTCGCTAAACGATCAACTAATAATATATATTCATATTTTTTATCAATATTAAAGGTTACAGAATATATTATATTATTATTACCAAATATTTTAAAACTAGTAATTTCACTAATTATCCAAATTTACATTTTCATTCAAAGACCAAGAAATATATATGCAACATTTTGTTGTGTTTACTACTATAAAGTGTTATACATTCGATTGCATTTCATACATTGTTACTTGGTAATTTGCCAATTTCTCATGAGAGCAACAAATTGCTCCATATTGTTGTGAATATCGGAAAAAGTAAATAATAAATGTAAGGTTTCTGATGAGGAAATAATAACCTGCCCGGTTCGCTAATTGCATACCTAGTGTTAAAAATATGTTTCATTATATTATAAATGCCAGTTAATTAGACATTTATTTCTTCATGCTTGGTTATTTATTCCTTTCTATATAATCTAGTTTGTATATTAACGTTATGTAAAATTATATTTTGTATTTTATACATATTTATACATAATTGTAATGTATTTATTTCGTGGAATCAGAATGTAGATTAAACTGATAAATTGCCTAATTCATGTTTTAAATAATATTATCCCAAACCACCATTAAAGCAACTATAATTGAAATAAATAATAAATAATATGGTTATGATACAATTAAGCCGTATAAAATTTATGAAGGTAATTTTAAAAGTCCAGAAAATTGTTCGAATGAGATATTTACTTTGATTCTAACATCTTATGTTATAGAATAGCCAAGACAAGTAAGCTTATAAACGATATACAGGTAAGGAAGGTTTCTATAGACTTAAAATTTTGCACTGGAACTCGAAAGAAAATAGTTATGCGGTTTGTTCCACGCCAATGAAAAAGTATCCTACCCTGAAGTAGACTCAATATAGACCGATGATGTTTGTCATATAGAGAAACGATATCACATCATTGTTTGTCTATAGTTGCGGGAATAACATGAGTACTCCTTATCTCCACTGTTGTTACCAATCTCATACATCAAGACTTCACCTCATATTGTATCGTAAGTATCTTGGTTATTGTGGGTGTAAGATAGATATAGTTTAAGCTTTCTGAAACGTGATAACGTGAAGGGAAAAGGTTTTTGGTCTCAAAGTTGGTAACGTTACATTTCACTGCACGTTATTCTAGTTTAGTTTTTCTTACGTTATATTGTTTAGAATAACGTTTATGGTTATATAATATCTGTATCTAATCGCAACTCACTTTTTAACAGCTTTCATTTTAAATTCTCGTTCATATAAGTTATAATATTCCAAAAATGTATATAAAACTGGCTCATATAAGGCAAATAGCTTAGGAGAGGCCGTGTAGACTAATCTATTGTTAATGTGGATCTTGATGTAAAAAATATATTTTAGGATATTTTTATATTTTTCTCACAAGGGGCTATTATTTATGAAAGTTCAGCGATAGGATAAGGAAAAAGTTTGTAAATACCTGGATAAAATGAATTATCTTGTTAAAGTCAGGTAAAAGTAGAACTGATAAACCCGTATTTTAAGGGACTTTGCCACATCAGAGACGCAAACATTTGGCTACCCTCCACGTCATTGATCACTATTGAGTAACGTTACCCTCAATATTATGTCCTCTCGTACATTTCCAGTACGCACATAGTAGTAGCAACTGCCTATCATTTAACCTATCATTTAAATGATAGCTTTTAAGTTCTTTATGTTGGTTAAGGTCTTCGTTCGGTAATATATATATATATTTATATATATATATATATATATATATATATAAAACTTATATCAAGCGTGTCAAATTACGTCCCTATCTCTAATTTTGAATGGAATTGAGTATATAATGAATAAACTCATATGTATGCAAGTTGGTGTATTTTCTTTGAATTTTTGCGCATTGGTTCTTAGCATTAGTACCGTTATATAATGTTACTATGTGTTTATCGACCAAGTAAACGATTGTCACTAAAATGTTTAATACATATTTATACAAGATTTCTAAATTAAATACTAAGACAATAGCTAACCTATATTTTTCAGCTTTCCAATTAAAATTTATCAACCTAGCTCACCTCGCTGCTGTCGCCGCAACGGGAGGGTGACCAGGCGCAAAATCTTAAAAAGGAGGACTTTTGAGGTTGAAAAAGAGGACATTAAAGCAAAATGGAGGACAGTATTAAATATTCTTAAAAACTTGGCGAATAAATTTATTTATACATTGTTAAAAACACATTATAAATTAGTACTCTATTTAAGCATATTATAATGCAAATAAAAGACTCAAATTTGATTTGTTTTGACATATAAATAAAAGAATGAAATATGATTAAAGCATATATTGATGGATAAAAGTATTATTGGAGGCTATTTGTTGTATATGGCATAATACTGAATAAATTGTTGTTCAAAAACTGATTAGAACGCAAATTTTTATAATTACATTAAAAACTTTTGGAAATAATTATTTGAATTAATTTATTTATTACATTATTAGGAAATTAAACTAACAGATCTAGCCGAAATCATAAATTATCATTATAACAGTAAAATAAATAACATATTGAAACAGAATTAACTATCATTTATAATGCATAAACAGAACACCAGCGCCAGTGCTGCTGAGCGGATAAAACAGTGAGTCAGTGACAATAAAGACATCAGACAACAAATAACCGAGTCTAACAGCAGTTCAAATGTCATGACATTAAGTGTGCGCTGCAATAACTTTTCATGGTTTATTTTCGGGACGTTTTTATTTGTGAATTTTATTTTCATTTTTTATTGTGATTCTACCACTTTCGAACATTTAAGCTTTCCCCCCAAAATACCGGTCATTTTACATTATTTTCCAAAGTCGAGAGGGTAGGAGGACGAACTTCAAAAAGTAGGACATGTCCTCCTAAAGCCGGACCTCTAGTCACCCTGCTCATCGGGGAAGGTGATTTTATCTTGATTTTAAAAGTTTCTTAGTATCAATGCAAATTTATCATTCCCCATATTTACCGCTCATTTAAAATTGTGGGAAATTAAAATAGAATCGAATACTAAAGTTATTAGTTATTAGTACTCAAACTTTGTGTATTTATCTACACTGCTTGTTTACAGCGTCTAGATAACGCTTAGAAGGTAGCAAGGCGATCAATCGTTCTTAACAAAGATCTTGGAAGAAGTTGGACTAAGGCGAGGCCATACTTTATTGTGTAGTGTACCTCCAATTTGTGTTTAAGTTACAATGACAAACTGAACTGTTCTCAAATAAAATTTAGTTAAAAAAACAACCTTTAAGATATTTTCCGTTTAAATTTATTATTAAGTTCTGTTTCTTAGCCTATTCACTTTCTAACCTTTTAATAATTTTAATGTCTTCGGTCATCAGCGTGGTGGGGCTCCACAACCATACTATTAAAAATTTTGATTACGAATTCTGGAGAAAAAAATGTATTCACATAATTAATTTAAAAGCCAAGAGTGTGTGAAATAACAATGCCATACCGATGGGACCGGGTCACATTGTCCTGGCAACAAGGATTGTTATTGTCTATTTTCTACAAATATCTTGACTTTCATACTATTTGTCTCCTTCTTTATCTTTAGGAACGTGTTGTAAGTAACGTATCTCAATATGAAAAACAATGTGGTTGACAAGTGAATTGTATGAAATTACTCTTAGTATGCACTCTTTTTAATCGATCCCAAAACTGTGACTGCTCCACCAAGACTTAAATTTAAATATTTTATTTTCCGAGAATACAAAATGTTACTTTTAATTTTTTTAAGATGAAAATGGTTTCCAATATTCTGTTACAAGTAAGTAATAGTACAAGAACAGAACCTCTCAGTGTGCGAAGTCAGTTGGAACGAGTATTCCTTTTCTACAGTCCACAAATTGGATGATCGAAGAAAGCGTTCTGTGGACTGCTGAAGACGTTCCTGGAGAGATGCGCTTTTACTTCCAATAAAACATTGCTTTGGCTCCAATAAAACGAAATCATTCTCCTTTTTGGTCTTATTATATATAGAACTATTGTTAAAAATAAGGGTATAACGATAATAATAGATTTTAAAAGATCAGGTTCATAATTTCAATTTCATTATGTGCGTATATTTTAATAACAAATTCATACCTTAATAGTTGAACCAGTTTGTGTATATATAGTCTGAACAACATAATGACAAAATCCATCAACGATAAATCAATACTTGTAGTGGTGCCAGTACTTTACTGATGATCTACTTCACCCTGGGGATGTAAACAAAGATTAAGAGACTCGATTTTGGCTTACAACTCCTGCCTGAATTCATAAATCACTCGTGGTTTGTTGCAGTGTTGTGACAAAAGTTTATTTTTATCGAGCGTTGTGTTTTCGATAGATGGTTGTTTTTTGCACTCATAAAACTTTTTAACACCCTACCATTTTGTACTCATTTGTATTCAGTTGATTTGCAGTTGCACTAATCTTAGGTCCCAAATCATTGAATTTTCGATGTAATATTGATCTCATGCATATCTCTTGCATATCCTCTCATCTTACAGAGGATATGCAAGTGTTACTATATCTAAGACATTTATTGTTTTCCTTTAAAAAATATTTAGTCTTGTCATATTTATGTTCTATCATGAATGAAAAGGAAAGTTCTCTTAGTAAGACAAAGATATGAATTATTGCAAAGAATCAAACCGAAAGATAAATAATCGCTACAAAAATAATTTTAAAAGGACCAAATCTTACAATTATATATTTACTGGATTTTAACAGGAAGTAGATGATTAATTATTTGTAAATTTGGATTTATATATTTTTGTACTAAAATGGCACGTTTATCGGTTAGATGGTTAAATTAACCACTTTTAGATTTTTATATATTATTATTAAGTTTGAAAATCTGAGAGTCAGTCTTTTGAATTTATATATAATAAATGATAATACTATTTAATTAATTAAACTCCCTTTTCTTCTGGAAGAACTGTTTTAATTTGCAATTTTACATTGCAAGTATATATTTAAAAAAATTTAAAACGTATTTGTTTTCAATAAATACGTTTTATAAAAGAACATGAGCTCTGCAGCGTAGAAATACACGCAGAAACCGAGTCACGTATTCAGTGAGGAATAGAGAGTTCTTGGAACATTAAAGAAGGAATAATCTAACCGCTCACCGCACATTCAAGTTAGACTATGTGACTACAATATCTCCTATGGTCTGGATATTTCCCTAGGGATCACATGTTTCCCGCTGTTATTGTATTCCCTTTAACAGTGTTTTCTGTTAGGTGATGTATACGCTTTTAAAATAATCCTTTATGAGTTTGTCTGTCCATCATTTTAGGCAGTTTGTAGCTCTTCTCGTGAGACAAACAAAGATTTCAATCCTGAAGTAAGAGAATTATAGTAACAACTGTTGATAGTAACAGTGCAAAACAAAAGTTGACATAGCTCTTTCTCAATTAATAAAGTTTAGAGCAGGTTTAAGATATCTATTAACAATACTAATTACGATTATTTAAGATTAATAATGTAATGACTTCTAATAATATAATTGTTAAGTTTATAAAAAATTGTAAAATAGCAGAATTTCCGAGAGCCACAGTTAAATAGTGCTAATGATGATTATTAAAAGTTATTCTTTTTCCTCTTAACATATACAATAGTATGAATATTTTAAAGTCAATGATACAGTACTTTTCAATAATATTAAATCCTTCCTTGTTGTGATTGCTCAACTATACGTATTTTTTTAATTCACACAAATATGTAAAACTGTATACTTTTAGTGTTACTGGACCGTGTCTATAGGAAGGTAAATTCCCATAAACCAATTACAACTTTTTTTTCAGTATAAGAGCGATCAAGTGACTTGTAAACCAAAAACCCTTTATTTTAACAAAGAACAACTCCCAATGGAATCCAATAATTAAACTCAGTATAAATTAATAGAAATTTTAATTATAATCAACACTAATAATAGACTAACACCAAGCTATCTTTTTTACCTTTAATTTATTGTCACTATTTCTTATTTATAAACCTTCAGATGTTGACAAGTCCAGCCTTAAATTTAACAATCAATCAAATCATTCAATAATTGTGTCCTTCAAGTTCTCAGTGCTAATATTTTCAACACAAACTCAAAATAAAAATCTTTATTAAATTTCAAAATAAAATAATCTTCTTCAAATATAAAATGAAACAACTAATCAAATAAGACTTCTTCTCAAAATAAAAATCAAACAAATTAATGTAATATTAATAATTAAGTAGGAACAAAGACAATGTCCAACCAGTTAAACTCAAAGTTTTATCAATTACTAAATACTTATTTCCTGTAAATTTCCAATTTTCAAGATTATCGAATTACCCAGAATAATCTGCTTGCCTTTGAATATTAAATTTTAGGAGCTTGTAATATATCTAGAATCTCAGAAAATATAATAAATTTTCTTTATCAGTAGGCTATTCCTGAATTAACAAACTTGAACAGGAAAATACCATTAAGCAATTTACTATTAAAATGTTAAATTCTAACTTTTCACAGTACCTCACACATTTCCAGAAGACTTCACAAACCAAAATAACTGTTATTGATCAATTACTTGAAAATTCAAACTTTAAATTTTGAAAAGAATTTAATTTCAAACTCAACCTTCCTACCGAAATATCTACACGGCAAGAGTAGGCTAATCACTTCTACCACGAACTTCTCTCTCCGAGCACACAGCAAAGACTCCCCACTTGAATCAACCGGAAGGATCTCGAAGTACCTCCCACCATCCAATCAACCTAACGTTGGCGAATTAAAATTGACCAAACACAATGTCTGAACTGGACGGCATCTATCCCACCCAGACCTGTATCTTATGGCCAATACCTCGAGACAAAAGGAAGCTTCTAGGCATTCCTCGAACCCGAATCAACAAGATATTCATCACTGCTGAAAGGATCACAATTCTTACAATTCACTTATATTATAAATTTACAATTCTCTTAATATAAATATAAATATTTCTATAAATTATTAGAAAAAATATAGAAAGCATCCTATAGTTACCAAAATTTGAAGTGAAATGAAATGTTTGGTTATTTGCTGTCCCATTTGTTAAGTTCTAATACAATGAGAAAAATAAGATGAGTGTTATTATACTCTTGCAAATCATTCATAAGAGGCAGGTTAAACTCTGATGCTCTTAACTATGAGCACTTACATTTTTAAATACTTACTTTCCCTCTTAACAAATTGTCCCGTCTTCATTACCATGGTCTGATGAGGCTTTTATGAAAGAATCATATTATTTGTTAATGTAGTTAAATATTTATTCCTCTGTGTCGTGCAAACATGTACTCAGAATTAATCTGTTGCTCAATGTCAGTTCTACTGTATCGTATCTTTATAATTACCAAGAACTGGTCTCACAGTATATATTGATAACATTCAACAGCTGTGAAAATTAACGATTATGGGTAATTATGTAGGGACGTCAAAACAGAAATTGTGGTGAAGTGCCGCTCAGATAATTATTTGATACGTTTAACGTTTGAAGAAGGCCAAATATTCAAAATAATTAAAGCCCAAAATGTATAATTCGGCAGTAAGAACTAAGCTAGGAAACATTCTTTTTTCATACATTCACCATGCAGTTGCTTGTATTCCATAAATAAGAAATACAGTGAAGTTTTAAATGTCACATGAAATTTCCCTTAACCCATTTGGAAATATGCATTACTGTTTTACGTCATTCTGTTATACTTGCTTCAAACCATTTTACCACGGTCAAAAAACTATGGTTACAATAAATTATGATCAGTAATGTGTTCTATACTTTTTTTAAATTTTTAAGTTATATATTATCTTATTATGTATCTAAAACATTATAAATTTTAATTACGTTTTAAACGTATTTAAAGAATTTAGGTTGCAAAATTTAACGTTTACGTGAAACTACATCTTAATAAAATTCCATCCTATAACTCGAATGAATTTTCTCCATTTTAATCAAATATGAAAATGTTTATTTTATTACTTATATCGAGAAACAGTGACAAAATCACAAAGAGAGATCTCAAACAAAAGAAACCAAGGAGAAATACCGTCAGAAATACAACAGGTGTCTGAGACTCAGTGAGCTTTAAACTGTATAATATTGTTACTTAACTTAAACATTGGAAGAACATTTACACTTTATTTACATTTACATTATCAATAAATCACATCTTTTAAACATAAAAAATCTCTTAAATCTAAGGGGACACATTGCGTATTGACTGGAAGTGTAGGATAAATTTTTATATTTGTCTGTCTATCGGAACGAAATCTCGAGAACAAACTGACCTATAGCGATAAAATTTCGCATGAAGCATTTTATTTTACTACTAAGCGGAACAAGTAGTGATTAAAAAAATACTTCTATAGTTGTTCACTGAGTGTTAGCTAAATCTATCTAAAGACGCTGGAAATATTTAATTTGTGCCTGTCTGCCTCCTTTATTTTATATGGGCAACACGGAGTTCAATGATGGTGGATGTAATCTATTGGATTTGAATATTGGTCTTATTGGTAACCACAGAGAAAATTTTATAATAAATAAATTTATATTGAAAGCAATAAAATTATTTGACATTTCAATATGTGATATTTTTATTCATACAATAAAAATAATATAATGGAAAATCTATGAAAAATCAGTGAAGACATTTGATTTTTGCGCATTCTTGCGTTTATAGTGCCCTCCCTAGCTCACAAGAACTTTTATTAAACCTAACTTAATGAACAATCCTGTGGAATGATATTGAGAATGATTTCATCTGTGCACTTTGAACTTTGCATGAAACTTCATTTATAAGTAGACAAAATTATTTTTATAATGGTGCATCTTCAAGTTTGACTGAGCGTATTTGATTTTAAGATTACCATCTAATGCCATTACTGCATACCATTCATATAACTTATAGAGCATTCAAAGTGAGTAAAGAAGAAATGTCATGATGAGTTACATCTATGATGAATAACAGTAATATTTTCATGTTGCCCTCCCAGCTTAGTAATTGTGCTCTCCCTTGACAATACGAGACCAAACTTCGGACAATTTGAATAAGGACTCTTCCTTTTTGTGTCAGCGCTACGTTTCCAGTCCGACTCTTAGTTGCACCCTACATAATTAAACGAGTCTTTGCAGCCTTCTTACTTGTAAAGCAGATACGTTTTGTTACAAATATTCTCTAAATTAAAGATTTCTAAACCAAATATAACTAGTTACTCTTAATATAAAGAAACTTTATGTTATCAGATAAATTTCAGAAATTTCCATATCCTACTATACACGTCATAGTCTTTTAATTGGAAGCTTATTTTATACAAAATCATCAAAATCTAGTTTTTTCCCAGTAATTTATTTGCCTATAGACTGCCCTAAATATATTTCGAAATATAACACTTTTGTCAGAACAATACTTGTTGGGCATAACATTGCATTAGACATAAAAAGTACCCTACGGGTTTACTATTCAATTTCCAACACCAGAATATAGGAAAGGTGGGAACGAATTGGAAATTCCTGCTCTTCTTTTTGCAGTAATTATTTATCCAGTCTCTAGGAGGCATATCTTCCAGCACTAATTACTGAACTGGATGCGGTCAAACTATTCCATTACATTAAAGTGGTAGATTAGTTAAACTGGATCTACCAGTAACCTTTTCTAATCTCCCTCATTTCGGTATGAAACACAAAAGCTTTGCAAGTATTTAGACATCCTCAGGCTTAAACATTATAATTGCGCAGGATTTAACAAAACCTTAGTGAGATCAAGAATAAGGCTAACAAACTCTGTATTACCTGCGTTAAAGTGGGATCGATTATAGCGCTTGGTGTGAACTTTGCTAGAAATTACAGTACGAAAGCTCAATGTCGCAATTGAAACTATGTATTTGCAGCAATGTTCACAATGTTATCTAAAGCAAAAATGAGTATTGGGATTACAAATTTATAGTCCGAACGTGGAATATGCAAGTCTTTTGTATAGATAAAGAATATTCCGAATTTGATTGTAATCATAACTCGTCCATCTCATGTAACAGATGAGAAGGTGAACACACTTGTTAAATTTAAAACACTGTTTTGCCAACCCATATTGGAATTGGGAAGTTTGTCATTACAAAATATAATTTTAGTATTAATTTTGAAACTATTTATTTTAACTATAACATTAAACGAAATAAATTTTAAATTCATACACTAACCTAAAACCAATTTTAAGGGAATTCGGTTTGTGGTGCTTAACTGGTATATCAGAATAAAGAGTTCTTTTATTGAAAAGCAGACATTACATAACAATACATTAATCGTGTTTTAAACATAAGTACTCAAATTTTAAAAGTGATTTGGCTGTGTGTATATATATATTTATCAAATTTAACGATCGAAAGATTATTTGAAAATTGTTTACTAATTATTTGTTTAATTGAATTTTTATCAACCACCACATAAAATGTAATCTTTTAAAACGTTTGACAAATGTTTTTATAGATATCAAATATTGGTATCTATATATTTGGTTATAAAAACTTTAAATTTAATTCACGTTCTTGGAGGACTGGTTTATATAATTTGTGTCTGTTTTCACTGGAAACATAGTGTTAAGCATATACAATTTAGAAAACTGAACTAATAATATTTATATTATGCAGCTAGACCTTAGGGCAAATAAAATAGATTAACCGAGTAGACTCTTTCATTGACAATTGACTGACAAACTACCGACACATCTATGTACGCACGTACAAACGCGCGCGCGCGGTGTCACATAGATACACACCTCTCATTTAACCCGTCTTTGATCTTCTGTGTCGCCACAATTCCTACCCAACTTATAATGGAAAGAGTTAAAGACTTAACTAACTTCCTATACTTCAAGTTGACATTATATCGTTTTGGAATCTGAAGCTTATTTTTAAAACAACGAACTAAAACAGAGGTAAGACCAATTACCAGGTTTGTACGCCAGTCTAGCTTAGTAGTTTAGTCTGCATGACAATGACTGCTTAAGTCATGTAACAGATAGCACCAGTGAGCGGAAATTGCAGTAACCAACTAATTGAAATGACAAATTCCACTTTGTCCTCGATATCACCATTCGAATATATGCTTTAGATTACATCTTACATTTGTTGTATCTAAACTTGAGAGACAGTAGTTTTCCTTAACGCAATTTCTAAAAAATTCTGTACGTTCTCATGGCTCTTAGTGTAGTTTAAAGATATAACACAACTTTAATTATTAGGTTATGGGGGATCAGAGAAACTGTATAGGTATATTACGAAGAGGTTTTAATTTTCCTTACATCTATATTTTTTTAAAGATATAAAATATATATATATATCTATATATATATATATATATATATATATATATATAAGTAGATATGAATATGCCGGTTCTAGACCACCTTTTATGGACAGACAGAAAATCAATGTAAAAAAAAAAAATATTTACCTGTCCCATTGAACATAAACAAAATCTAATAAAAGTCTAACAGGAAAGCAAACGAATGTTAAATAACCGAATCTTTAGCTGTTTTTACTAGTACAATGTTTGCGTTCTACATTTATAAAGCTGTTTTAATGAAAAAATCAAAAAATCTTAATAAAAAATCTTTAATTCTACAAATTTAATTGTAACACAGTCTTTATCTTTAATATCTTCTTTCCAGTAACAAAATCAAGTGTAATTTTTTCATTTTTGTTTAATTCTTTAATCTTTTATCTCATCCAAAACAGTCAAAAATCTGATCGCAAGTGTACTTTACAATCTTCCAACACGGCAATTATTGTAAACCCTAATTTTATCATCATTTTCTCCAAATTCAAAATTTTGTATTTCTTATTTTCTTCCAAATTCATTTAACTTCTTATACTCTTTAAACTTACATCTCCAATATCATTTAACTCCTTCAAGAACTCCATTTAAATAGAAAAAATTTAAAGACGTGAAAAACATGAAATTTGCTAACAATCACTCGAGAATCGGGGAGAATGTGAGGTAAAACCGCATTCTTTTCAAGAGGTTTTCTTCGTTTAAATTTCTCCAAATGTACTATAAAATCATCGAGGATTTCTGGTTCAAAATCATAAACAAATTCAACATCCCAGATAATGAAAAAAATACAGTAATATCTTTTCATAATAAACGTGTTGTATCGATACCTACAAACCTAATGTATTCTTTGAAAAGGAAAATAATTTTTGTCAATGGTTCCAAAGAGATAAGTAAAAATTTTTTATTCTGCTTTTCTAAATTCTGTAACAAATTTTGTTTGCTTCTTGTCTCCATATTGCAATTTTGGTAAGCAGGTTATTCAAATGTGTTAGTTTATTTCGAAATTTCTTAGGTTTAGGTCTTTCGTACAAAATTAAAATTACAATCTCTACAAAAGCGAATCTTTTATCAATAATTTCTCCTCTATTATAACACTTGTAACAGTTGGCATTATACTCTTCCATTTAAAACAAAAAGATTTTTTTTATAAATGGAGATTATGGAACTAAGTCTACCGAGATATAAATTTTTTCAGCGCAAATGTTTTGTGTTTACATTTCTACAACAGAGATAAATAAAATAATTTCATTCTACTGGTACAACTAATTAGGATATTTTGTCTATGATTACAAAGATTATTCCGGAAGAAATCGAGATTTTTTTTTCATCAAGCGAATAGAGTATATTTTTGAAAGTTTTAGAAGGAAATGAAAGAGAATACTATCGAACAATCATCAATTATCGTTAAAGACATACAAAATGAGTGTTGTTAGTGTGCGTGTTTTTGCGAAATCTACTTAACTTCTAAAGAAATTGGGAATGGTGAGAAAGAAGAAAGGTATCATATATTTTATTTCAATCAACTGTAGATTTGTTACGTCTGCTGTGAGCGTTTGTACCACTAACGCTTGACCCACTCGAATCTCATTTTTTAATTGAAACATGTGAGAGGTCGTTTGTGTCACTAACGCTTGACCTTGCTATTGCACACGCCGTGTGTGATGTACAAGGACAGTAGTGACACCAAACAATGACCTTGCTTTATTCTCAGCCGCCGTGTGAGACAATGAAATCACTGTAAAAACACTTAATTCTGTATTACAAATGAACACTCTACATCACTATTTTCACAACAATGTTTTATCTCAGTTTAGAATGTCCTACACAAATTCACAATCTTCTTGTAACGTCTTTCCTTCATCGAGTCCCAAATATAAAAGTAACTTATAAAATATAATAACACTATGAATGGCAACGCCCAAGGGAACACTTCACTTCACTTTTCTTAACAAGAACACAGAACATCACACAATCTTCTTACTTCATATAAAGTCTATATCTTCTTTCTTCAACTTGCAAATACATTAGATTCTTCTTAATTGATGATATATCTTGTTAAATTTCGTTAAAATAGAGAGGAGGATCAAGCATGAAGACTGACTATGACGGGCCCCCAACGCCCATGATGAAAATTTTTTTTTACCGTGCGATAAACGATTATGAATATCGAAGTTTTATAATCGATAATAAAAATCGATGGTTACAATCCGATAATTAGAAACTGTTAATAGTTTTCCTCCAATGTAATATTAAATAAGTGAATATCAATATTTATTTCAAACCTTGTTGTTAAAAAACCACTCAAACCGATTTTAATGAAATTTGGTACACATATAGTAAATACTTAACTCTTTTCGACTTAACTTATCCATAAGGGTGAAATCATCCCCCATTTCCCTTAATATTCAAAGAAAAAATAAAAAAATTTTATCGGAAAAATCTGAAACTTCAAAAACAAGCAAGAGTTCAAATACAAGCGCGTTTCAACATTTCAAAATGAAAGTCCATAGTTCAACTGTAAAATTCAATGAACAAAATTTTCAAAATCTACCCCCAATCACCCCTTATCCTTTAAACTCTTATATCTCGAGAACTATTGGAGCTTTTTTGATGAAATTTGGTATAATAGGATCAGTAAATATTAAAGTAATTTTGTAAAAGCACCACTTCCGTCCGATGACCTTGAAATAAGTTTTTTCCTAATAATCATCCCTAATATCATACCCTATTTTTCAAAATTTTTAATGCAATTTAAAATGTATACTTTTATCAATTCTTTAACAATTCTGTAAAGTTTTAAAACTATCCGACCGAATAGACCGCGCGATTTTTACTGAATTTCTCTAATATCGTTCTTAATCACATCATAGGCTAAAAATTTCTCAGAAACCACAACCACATAACATGTCGAGTTTGTAACAGCTTTATTGAAAAATCCATATTGATAATTATATCGTATCTTTGAACCAGAAATATTTGTCAAACTCTTGTGTTGTATCAATGACATAAATAGGTCTATTCGCTAAAAATTCTTTAGGATTGTAATCACATTTTCCTATTATTACAGTAAACTTTCTTAAAATCTTGATACAATCCTGATACATGATTCTGAAAAGACCTCCGGAAAATGTAAATTTTGTAATTCGTCATCTGTGATATCATCAGAACCGTTCAAATGTTACTCTGATATTTTTTACATCCAAACTATCAAACTTTGAAGGATTTTTTCTTGATTATTCTGTCCTATCTGTGTTGAAAACCTATGATAACGAACTTGGGATTGAAGATATTTCTCTATAAATATTTGTGATATCGAACGAATAAGTTTGTTCCGGAAATACTTTTTGTTTCAATACATTGCCAATCTAGAAAATTAAACAATAATGTTTTGACTTTTTGTAATTTCATCAATCAACCATAATTTTACGCGTGGTTTTTTATAATCAATCATTGGAACTCTAATAAAAAAATCAGTAATTGTTATTTTTTTTCTCCATCAACAGACATAACATTCCAGTTGCAGTCTTCAAATCACATCATCGTCTTCTGCTCTTATAAAACTTAGATAAAATCCTCCTTTATAGATCCGGAATAAGTAACATTTTTTTCAAAAAATCCTAATCCAAAATGAGATAAATTTCCAGCAGCTGCTTCAAAAACACCAAATTTTAAAAATCTGATTCAAAGCATTTAGAAAGTTTGAGAAATAACATCACTTTTTGAATACGAAAATAAGTTTCCTATTTAATTGTGCCTTAATTGGCCACAGTTTTCGACTTCCTACTATCATTTATTGTTTTTTGGGGTTTTCTTACTTCAATCTTAGAAAATAAAAAACGGTATAAATATTATCGATAAAAATCTAACATTATCAGTTTTCCAAGATATGCTTGACCATCTTTTTTTGTTAAAGTTCCAGAAATATAAAACTGGAAGTTGAAAGACGATCAAAAGTTATCTCCAAAAAATCAATATTAAACTCAGTTCTTTTATTCGTTGCATTCAACATGTTGTTTACCTAATTTCGGATAGAAAATTTTTAAACTACCGCCCTTTCAATATCACTATCATATTACAGATCTCCTGTAGTCCGCCATTTTAAGAAGAGAAATTTTAAACATCGTGTATCATTTTTTCATCGATCTAATGTACGGTTTTTATAAGAAAAGATATAAATTTTAAGTAAAAATAATTAAAAAGATTAGAGTCATTTTTTAATGATCTACTTCTGCATATTCAGGAGATTCTCTTCCTTAAATTTTGCGATCTCGGTCACATAATTTCAATAAAATCTGCACAGGATAGTAACCGCTATTCTATACAGATATTGTACCAATCAACTGTATCTTTATTTTCATCCAAAAAACTTTTATACTCAAGTGTTGATAGAGACAAAGAACAGACATATGATCTTTTAATTGAAAATGTATATTTTCTTGAATGAACTCTGATGATAAAGTTTGATATTTAGCAATGTTATATAGCCAATTCAATTTGTTTTCGTATAAATCTCATCATACTTCGGATAATTCATATTTTTGAGAAATGTCATCCCAAGTTGTTCTTTTTTCAAATCTCTTTCGTGTTGCATTATAAAAAGATCGAAAGCACTGTAATGTCCCGCCATCTCTATTTATTAAGAAAAAAATTTCAAGTTTTTTATAAATTGGGCTCTTTTTTTTAGCGTTACTGTGTACATTCCAGCACATTTATCCAGATGTATTTCTCTTAACTCCGTTTAATGTTTGCATAGTATTTTATATCGTTTGTGGCAGTTTTCTCTTTACATCTCACACAATATATGAAGCGACCATTTATATAAGGAAAATTATGAGTCATCATAGCCGCCTACTCCCCCCCTCCCATTAAATCTGTGTCGATGTTTTCAAAAGTTTTTAAGTCGACATCTTCTTTAAATTTTATTAAAGTTTTCTTCTAGTTTATTTTACTTTATCGAGATATAAAATCGTTGTATAACGAGTTTTTAATGATCAATATATCTCAAAAGTTTTTGTGGCATCTAAACTAAACTTATCAAAAGACTGCTTATTTTTTATAACTTTTTTCATTAATTCGCCAAAGTTTTCTTCTCTAGTTTAATTAATTTAAGCATTAAGTAAAGATTGAATTAGTAACTACTCTGTTAAAAAACTTCACCATTTTTTCTATCGGTTTCCATTAAAACCCTCTTGAAATTATAGCGAAATCTGCCAAAAAGTTTGTTATTTTTCCATAAAGAGTCGCCTTTATATAGATTGAAATTTTCCCTCAAAATTTGTAAATTTTTCATCACAATTTTCTATAGATCTTTTACTTCTCGCTTCAAGTTTTTCATAGACTTCTGTTGTAAAATCTTTAAACATGCTGTTTATGATTCTCATAAAGAATTTTTGTTTTAGTTCATTAAACATTTTAATAGGATCTTCTAATTGAATCATCTACAACATCAAATGGATTAATTCCTTTACAAACACCGCTAATTCTTTTCCTTTAAAATCTAAGGCATGAAACATTCGGAATCATGTAAATCAACAATATCGAATGTTTTCTGATAATTTTAGAGGTTTTAAAATTTGTTCTTTAACAACAACATCATGTTTGTCAATACCAGGTCGAACACCGACAATTCTTTTTTTATTAGCCAAACTAACATAATTCTTTTCAACTTTGATCGCTTCAGTAATTTCATCAGCTTTTTCGATATGAGACATTAAATTGGTAAATAATTTTTTTTACACCATCATCAACTTCTTTTTTCCCAATGTTTTTATTTATCAGCAACTTCATTTGAACTCATGAAATATGCAAGTTTGTTATCATATTCCTGCTTTAAAATCTTCAATCTCGACAGCAAACATATCTGAATCTGGAAGGTTTTGTAATAAATTTTCTAACTTGTTATCAAACTCATTTCTCACACTATCAAAATTCAAACTATTATCTACATTTTGAATAATTTGTGTTCCAAATAACGTCAAAAATATTTTGAGAATGCTCCATATTTATTAAGCAATAATTTGTTAACAACTTCTTTAAAATCTTTACCATATAACTCCAGTTCATTCAACACAAAAACACATAAAATGACCACAAATTGGGGGATCTTTATAGTCTTGATCTGAGAATCAGTTGGTAAGTAGACGCTTGATTTTTTCAAATATTAATCAATTCTATAGGTGGTTTGTCCTGCAATTCTTCCATACGAATCAAAATAACAATGCATTCTTATCATTTTTTAATAATAACAAATCCAATGCTTTCCACTTCCCATAATCGTGAGTCTAAATTCACAATTCCACATTCAAATTTTCTTAACTTTTTCAGTTAATGTATCTCTCATGAAGATTTCCTCTAAAATGTTTAATATTTTTGCAGCTTTATATTCTGACGGATTTCCAATTCTCCGAATGTTAAAAGTTTTAAATTTTTTTTTTCAATGTTTGATTTTCACGTAATTCAAAGTTTTTTCATCTAATCCAGATCCTTGTAACATCTTCCAACTCCTTTATCTAACCAATTTAAAATGTTTCGAACAATAGAATCACATCCTTTTTAACGATTGGAGCAAGCTTTACGAACATAAGGAACAACATTTTTAACAACTGGAATATTTTCCTCTCCAAAAATCTAATAAAACGCTTTCAAAAGTCCAAACCATTTTTAAGTTCTTTCAACTGAATTATAAGAAAATTCCTATTCTGTTCCTTTATTGTTTTTTCTTATGTTTTTCGAGTTTATCGTATTGTCTATTTGTTAAAATATATCTTTACTTCGCCATTTTTTGGTAGTTGAATCTATTTTAAATTGAATACTAACGGGTATATTCTTCTTAAAAGCGGATTTTTATTTTTTCTTTCTGATTTTTGATGAAATTTATACATTCACCATCCATTTATATAGTGAAAATTTCAAATTCACTCTTCGATTCCCATTCCTAGTTTTCCTCATTCAAAACATTGCTCCAGCTGTTGGAAGCGCAACAAATCTTTTCACCTAAACTAGACATCTTTTGATAAAAATCTATCCATTGCCTTATCTTGCAAAACTTTATCTTGCGATAATGTCTGGAATTTTGTGTCGCTATGTTTGCATAAAAAATAATCGTGTTCTCCATAGCAGCTTGATCTAATTTAATTTATACCAGGGATCTCCTCTTTTTAGTCTTTTTTCGAGTTTTGTTGCCAGGCCCCAGATACTGATAAGTTTGGTACGTGTAATTCAAAAGGTAAATTGTTGATAAAATCATTCAAAAGTCCACTACCCACTCTATCATAGATGAACTTATTAGCCGGCAAAACTCGTTTTAAATATTTAATTCCATCCAGGTTTTTTTCAATCATTTCATCAAGTTTGTTTCGAAATAAAATCTTTAAATCGCTTTCTTTTCGTTCAAAAAATTGGTTGTTTTCTCCCAGCCTTCTCATGAGCATAAATATAATATTAATAATTCCATCGAGATTTTGTCAAATCGTCGATTTTTTATATCCTGTACTCAATCTTATTATCACTGTAATTTTCTTACACCTGATCCTTCGATTCGTTTTTTTTCCCAAATTGATTTAAATCCAAATTGAGATATTTTTTTACCTTTACCTTGACTTTGGTTTCTTCTAGTTGATGGATCATTATTTTTGTAAATTGAATCAGATTTTCCATAAAATTTCAGTATACTTTTTTCAAGTCTTCTTCAAAATATAAACCGTCTTTTGGAACATCAAATGCCTGTTAATAATCTCCATAAACCATGAGTCCTTCATATGTTTTTTCATTAATAATGATATCATTATGCTCAAATTCACGGGCAAAATTTCCAATCATAAAACTTTTCTTTTTTTCTGTCCCAATACAAACCAAATTTATCATCCTTTGCTCTAGGAAGAAATTTTTTATACCAATTTCACCAATTATTATATCCGTTGTTCCAGGACTTATTGGTTCAACTATGGTAAGAGTCTTCAATGATTCGAGGTCTAAATGGTGTTGAAGATGGTAATTTTGGCAATTCAAACTCAGATTCTGTATCGAAATATCAGCAAATTGTCGTACAACTGGAACCAAAATGTCAATCAAATTTTGATTATCGCTAAAACATTTTCAATTTTGCCCTCAACATTTTTTATTGCAGATGTTACAGGTTGATTAATTTTTTGAATTAAATTCCTTGTTCTTTTTCAATCAATCGAATCTGTTCTTTAAATTCTTTTGATTAATTGTATTTTCTATTTGATCAAGTTTTTTTTTGCTTCTTCCTGAAGTTACGTTCGCCATTTATTTAGGAAAATTTTGAAACGTGGAACGTGAACACGAAACGAGAACACGAAACGTGGAACGTAAAACGTGAAACGTGGAACGTGGAAACATGAACGTGAAACGTAAACCCGAACGTGAAACATGAACGTGAAACATGAACGTGAAAACATGAACGTGAAACATGAACGTGAACGTGGAACGTAAAACGAGAACACCCCGGAACGTATAAACGTGAACGTGGAACGTGGAAACGTGAAACACGAACGTGACAACATGAACGTGAAACATGAAAACAACTAGATAATCACACACGTTCATATTGGGAAAATTTTATTCAAATATTAGCCCATTTTTAGGCTTCAAAGTTAGTATTCAATAGTTTAAAAAACCTAGTCTTCCTTCCAAATTTTATCACATAACTCAATAAAGTGGTTAAAACTCTCTTATATCAAACCCACATAATTGTTATAAATCTTTCTCGAATAGTGATCGTCTTGCTTAAAAACACACACATATTCAGTTATTTTCTATAACTTTTTGTTTTTATCAACCTTTGTGAAAAGCATTGGGAAAGATAATACAAGATATGTTTTTGTGACGGTACATTACGAAATATTCCTTAATAACGTCTTGATTTACTAAAATACAATCATCAAAAGACGATTAACGCAATTGGGTTTACATTCGCTTAACGAAACCTATGTCCTCAGAGCATTATAATAATGTGATTATTTTTTTGTTTAAGTTTTTCTCAATATTTTCAAATCTTTCTTGTAATTTTTTATAGAGGCGTCTTGTTCTAAAGATTTACTAAAAACATACAAATCTGGAATAAGAGAATCAACCTATTGTCAGATTAAGAATTCAATAATAAAGTTGTTTTTTCCACATCCACGTTTGAACCAACAATTGAACAATCTGATTGTTGATCTTTCTTACTATCTTCAAACGTTTGAAGTTTATCTGATCTTTTTGCTTTAAAAATTTCTCTCTCCATTTAAATAGAAAGATTTTCATCTTGAAGCAACGCTTGCGAAAATGAAGCTGTTCAAGTTGACTTCAGAAAGCTCTAAAGATTAGTTTTAAACTTGGAACATCCTATACACTTAGAGGAAGAATCAAATATTTTTATCGGTTTTAAGCGTTTTTATTCTGACAATTTTGTAATAAATATTAAGTGAAAGTTCTCCTTATTGCATAGGATTTAGTGAGAAGAACATAACAAAATACTATGGTTTAAAGCAAAGGATATATACTTTCGATCAAATAAAAAATTCCCTTAAAAATTTTATCTGAAAAACACATTCAAACAATCATATAAATCTTTAAACTTTGACGAAAAACAAGTTTGAAATGCAAAAACAATTATCTCTCTAATAAAATTCAATAAAATCACCAGTTAAGAATAATGTTTTCCAGCAATTATTGTAGAATTGTGTAGGGTTTGTTCAAGAAACTATTATTGAGCCAAATCAGTATATTTAGGAAATAAAACGACCAAAATTTAGACCGTTCGATGTAAATGAAGTGCACTGCAATCTCGATGAACCTAGTTTTGAAAATCATACCGACATTTACACAGAATCAGAAATTTTGTACACTTTTTTTCCCAAATGTTGCTTATGGAATCAAAAATCAGTGAAAAACCGAATGAAAATCGATTATATTCCAATTAGAAAAAATAATGAAAAGAATTCAAAAAAACGTTCTAACTATTCAAGACTCTGAAGGAAATCTATTAAATAAAGAGAGTATAACAACAATTTATTTAAGATTTCTGGAGGAGAGCGGCTCATTAGAAATTTAAAATGACGATAATGACGAGAAAATAGCCCTTAAAATGTATAAATTCACTGAGTCTATCCCATACGACCCCGAGAAAATATCTACAAAAACATAACGTTCTGACCAAGGGTAAAACGAATCGCGACTCTTACAAACATTACATCCTAGTTCAATTTTTTAATTAATGAATCTGGACTTTTACCAACTCAAATAATTGCTTGTTACATTTTTTCTTTCTAAAATGTGAGTCAGTTTTGTGGGATCTGCTCAATAACCAACTTACATTCGATAACACGAATATCTTAACTATTGTAGACGAAAACAATGTGATCTGGTTTAAAGGCTAAAGATGTTGTAGAAATTTTTAGAATATGAAAACACGAGACAAGCAATCACCTTTTAAACGTTGATGAAGAATGAACAAAATTCAATAATTTTCACTTAAAAAACAAGGGTCTATTCGAAATGGCCCCCTTTCACAATCTTCTATCCCTGTACTGTTTTTTTATTAATGAACCAGGTCTCTCAAAGATAAAAATTGCTTGTTAAATTTTTTCTATCTAAATGGAGTCAGTCCATAGATCTAAGAAAATAAATCAACTAAATTCCCAATAATAAAGAAATTTTAACAATTGTTGACGAAAATAATGAATTTTGGTTAAGGCTAAAGATGTTTGCAGAAAATATTGGAATATAACAATACAGAAAAAGCGATTAGAAAATAATGTCGATGAAGGTGACAAATCTCAATACTTTTATCTAAAAGATAAGGTAAGCCCTCGAGGCCACCTCGCAAATATTCACAAAAAAGATACTATGTTTCATTAATGAATCAGGACTTTATTTACGTAAGACTTTTTTTAAGATCTCATAAAATAGAAGCAAAAAGCTTTCAATCAATGGGTGTACGAGAGATGTTTTACCAAGCATTCGTAAATTTGGGTGTGTACAACTTGAAAACAAATTAAAATATTTAGAGGACAAAGTTAAGCAGCTGCAAATTAAAGATGAAATCAAAACGGAAATAAATTGCAAAACAAAGTGTAAAAATTGACTTAATAAACCAGATCTTTGTTTGTAAAGATTTTGATAAGAAAAAAAAACACCATGTTTTTGTGTTAATTAAGAAGAATCACATTGTGGGAATGGCCTTATTACGTTATCAGGAAGCTCAGAAACGAGAAATACCAAAAACCGATTAAAACATCTAAAAAATAAATTATCCTGAATTAGAGAATTTTGTTTCATTGATGCGCGAACCAAATTCTATCAATCTGTATAACCAAATGAAAGAATCTTTGAATATTTATAACAACGGAAATCATTTTACTACAAATATGGCAGAATCTCGACTGATTTATGGAAAAGGGGAAAGGGAAATATCTATAAATTACACGATGAAAATGTTAAACATTCGAATTATGATCAGTTTGTTTGTAAATGTCTTTAAGACTATAGAAATGTGTTGAATTTCTCTTTCCGGCATAACGCAAAGAACTGGTCTACGCAAAGATTATTTAGCAACAATCTTTAACAATATGCTTTGTTTGTTGTCTTTACTATAAATGGAGAAATATTAAAAATTCGTCTGAAATATTCTTAACCTTTTAATACACCGTGTGCACTCTTTCTCTTCTAAAGTTAATTTTTCCATTTTATCATAAGAATTCTTTTCTATATTTCTTAATTACAAACCTTACAATAATAGCCATAATCCATCTTTTCTAGTCATTATCTTGAAAAAACTTCGACAAATCTTTAAATTCTTGACACTTATATACATTTCTTTTGGCCTCCATTATATAAAAAAAATTACAGCTTTGACTTTTTTCGAATTCATATTCGTAAAAACTTCCGTTATTTCTCATTTTCAAAGTTTCCAAGTTTATTTAATTCGTCTAAATATATTAGATTTTGCTTCGCCATTATATCCATACGTACTGTATCGATCTTATTTTCTAGGACAATTCTCTTATCATCTTTAGCGTTCAGTGCCAGCTTGTTTATTGGTGATGGTATACAATTCATGATTATAGCTTTTTTATTACAGTCATCTCCCTAAATTCCTTCTTTATCTTCAAACAAACATTTCTTCAAGTTTCGATATTTTATATTGTTTTATTGTACAACGCTTCTCTTAATTCCTTTACACCTAACTGGATTTTTGTCTCGATATTTGTACGAAGTACAGCTTATGATCTTTAAAACCACAGAATTCTACTAAAACTTCGCTATTTAGTTCGTCTTTTGAATTTCCCTATTACCTGTCTTATTTTTAGTAGTGAACACATTCATGAACTTTTGGATAATCGCTCGTATCAAAGTCCCTCTATATTTTCTTTAATGAATTTTAAAAAGGATCTCGTTTCAATCTAGAAATAACTGTCTGTATCCATGTAACACAGATTCAAATCTGGATCAAACTACTTTAATTTGTTGTAATAAAACTCGTACATTAGCAATTTTGAGAGGTCGAGAACTGAAAAATCCTATGTAATAATCGTTTGTTAAATTTAACCTTTTGTTTGTACATGTGACCTCGCTATACAGTTGTCGTCAAAGATGTTAAAGCATTTGAAATTTGTTTTCTTAGCTTGTTTCATTGAAAATTCTTCATTTCCTAGTCTAATATCACATCTGTTTCTCAACATTTTCCATAAATTTCCAAAAACTGAGTTGTTTCATCAGCTTATAAAAGGTCCTTTTCAAAGTCGCTTGTAGCTTTGGTTCTCATGTTTATGTTAAAATCAATGTATTCTTTCATAAAAAGGCTTCTGATCGAATGCAATAACTCTATTCACATGTTTCAAAATCATACCTTTGTTCCAAATAGAACTTCAAATTTTCTCGAATGAACAACGTTTCAGTTTTTATCCAGTAGAGTAAGTTTGTGCAAAGTTTGTTTTTAAAATGTTCTGGAGCAAGAGGTAAATCCTTGTGAATGTTTCGTGTAAATTCGTTGGATATCCAAGATCAACTTCGAGAATATACCATAATCTTCGTCACCATGGAGTTCCATAATTGTTTCTTGCCAACTCTTCTTTTGTATACGGTTTTAGGATCCATCCACTTGATTTCGTTATTGTAAATGTTATATTGCATAAGACCATGACCCATAAAGGTTGTTTGCATCGACGTACAACAGATAGCTTTCCTGGTTTTGTCTTATCGAAATCTTCTCAAATATTTGTTATTTGCCTTTAACATAGCGTTTAAATACATGAGAAATGCAATCCGCGAATACCTTTTTCAATCACTTAAATACATGTATAATCGTTAATTAGCTGAAGCTCAATATTTTACGTTAATTTTATTGGTAACATAGCATCCCAAGCAAGACTAGGAGCAGGTCAGATAGTGGTGCTGGATCAAGCTTATAGCAATTCATCGACAAATATTCCTAAAATTTTCAAAAGATATCAGCGAGCAATAAAAACATCTTGAATGTTTGGTACAAATCAGAATAATTTCCCAGATTTTTTCTCTTTTAATTTTGTTCCAAACATTTAAGTAGTGTTGATAATCTTTCTCAGATATGCTCTCATCTGTCAAGAGTGAAATAGAAATCATGAATTTTCAGCTCTTCTTCTTGTAATCAAGTTTTTCAATAACTATCGATAAATTCAAAGGGAAATATTCCTTTTCCTGACAATATTTTAAAAATCTCTTCTTTTTGTCAATTTGGCTGTCCTTTCTATATAATTTCATTCAATATTCTTCCATCCTGTATAAAATGATTTGTATGTTTGAAAGTCTTCTTTCTTTAAATTTTTTCGCTAAATTTATGGTTTCGATAGATGACGCCATGAATCTAAACGTGTGTCTACGAAAAGAGAATTTTATGAACTTTCTAGGTTTGTCACCATCAAATTCATACCCGTATCCTAGAATTTACAGAGTAATATTATATATCGTTCATCGGTGTTGCAAATCAAATCAACATTAACCGTATTGTGTTTTGCGCCAATTCCTTTTATGTACAAATGCGTATCGTAATTAGACGTATTGTGACAGAAAACGGGAATATTCTGAGGAAATTTCAAATTCAGATTACAAATTCTTATGAGCTGCACCTCGAAAATTTATCCAGTCAAATGACAATGATCTCTGCATTTTTGAATGCATCATAAGCAAACTCCAATAACTGTAAAAAACCCTAAAGTTTTTTCAGTGTCCTTGATACGATATTTCTTCACAAATGTGCAAATGATTGAATTGATACGAAATTTCTTCATCGTCAGTCAATTTCATGGGCTTCCATGGTCTTTGAATTATATTTTTTAGCTATGTACTTCGATAATTTATTGAGTTCTTCAAACAATTTTGCAGGAACGTTCGGCAACTCTTCTTCATTTTTTGCTACGATAACATATCGCTTGTACATACGATTGGTCACATTAGACACTAAATATAGAGTAAAACCATAAGGAATATGCTCTGAATCTTGGTTGTAGTCGATTTGCGGATTGTTTTTTGCATGTGGGAAGTCTTCTCTAAATAATGCTTTCAAAATCCCATATAAATAACGTACGGATGGCTAAATTTCTTTTGGTAATTGGTAAATTTAGTTGTTTGACCCGGAAACGGCCATAATTGGCTTGCAAACTTCAATGTTGCTTACAAATATTCCTAAATGATCTGATAAAGCACTATATTTGTTAGAAATGGGCTTAAACATCTTCGAACACAATAACGTCTTGTGAGCATTTTTGATATCTGTGAACTCGCTAATCTACATTAAATCTTTTATCAAAACATAAATGGGATATATCATCTTGTTAACATACAATAAATCACTTCTAACTTGGCGTCATAAACTTCTGAAATTTGCAACGGTACTATGTGGTAGTTTTTTATGTGCATCAAAAGTATAGACATTTACAGACAATTTTCGGATACTTGTACGTTGCTTTGCTGCTTCGATTTATCAAATAATTGTATATCATTTAAAGACATAGATAGATCGAATCCAGAAAATATCGTCATCGTTCACGAGATTTTTCATATCGTAATTGTTTTTGCTCTGTCAACATAGAGTCTCGGGTTTTTCAATAGCGCATACGATAGAGTAAATAAAGCCACATAAATTCATCTTGGATTTTTGAAATTTACACAAGCTTTTTTACTTTGATTATACCTTTGGTAAAATCGATATATGATCCTGCGTTCATAAATTCATGTTTTATTAAGGCTCAAAATCATTGTACAACGTTTTAATTGTCCAACCAGGAGCCCTGTATTTGATGATTTGTCTGTTCCTCGATGTGTTAATTTATTAAATTGCTTAGTAATAAAGTCGTTTACGTCGATAGATTTCGTCTTCTTATAGTAAAGTACATGGACAAGTTTGTGTTTCAATGCACCGATCACTAATAGTTCGTTCGTATTCGCATTCGAAAGAGAGATAGCCCTTCATATTTTTAACGTTTTCGTGAAATTTTTTCGATTAAACTTTAATCTCTGGCCTCATAATTGATAGATATTTGTAAATATGACATGAACTTATCGTTTAATATTCGTTAAAAATGTATTGCTTGAAAAGACCGTGTAATTGAGGTTAAAAACATCTACAAAGCAATGAGTATTTTTAGGTTTTTTCGTTAAGAGTTTTGTCAATTTCTTCGATCATTTCAGACATAGTTTTATCGTTATGTGTCTAAGGACAATTTTTCCAGCGATTGATTGAATTTTTTCATCATTAAATAGATTGAGAATCTTTTTTATCTTCCGCCCTTAAAGCTTTTCTTTAATTCACACGCAATTTTTCTATATTTATACATTTTGTGATCGCAATTTTTGATTTCCTTTTAGCCCAAGTCCATCAATAATTAGTTTCTTTATATAAATTTTCTTTGTTCTTCAAATGATTTTTCGAATTGTAATGACGAGTATAGTGGATGTTCAAAAATGTCTTTTTTGCAGTATGGGCACTCTATCTTTTTCCGCTCCATATTTAAAGAGCAAAAATTTGTAAACTAAAAATTTTGAGAAGTAAGTGAGTTTTTGACACAAATCATGGCACAATTTCCCTGGTCAAATGTTTTCAGATTGTTCTATAAAGAGCAAAAATGTTGTAAAAATTAAAATTTTGAGAAGTAGTGATTTTTGACACAAATCAGCACACAGATTCTGGTCAAATTTTTGTTCAGATTGTTCTATTTAAAGAGCAAAAATTTGTAAAATTAAATTTTGAGAAGTAGTGATTTTTTGACACAAATCAGCACAATTTCTGGTCAAAATGTTTTTTCAGATTGTTCTAATTTAAAGAGCAAAAAATTTATAAAATTAAATTTGTGAGAAGTAGTGATTTTCTGACACAAAAACAGCACAATTTACTGGTCAAAATGTTTTCAGATTGTTCTATTTGTTATAGAAAAATCTTTTAATTAACTAAATTTAGTTAAAAGATTTTTCTATAATAAATGGCAGGCGCTGTTACAAGAGTTGAATAAGGTTGGAGAACTAAGATCAAAGAATATAAGAAATTATAGTGGGAAGTTGGAAGAAAAAAAAGAGATATAGAATCTTGAATTTGGAGAACATGAAAGATAAGTTCGGGATGACAATAATTGCCGATTGTAAGATTGTAAAGTACACTTACCGAACAAGATTTTTAGACTAGTTTTGGATGAGAAAAAGATTTAAAGAATTTAAAACAAAAATGAAAAATTACACTTGGTTGTTTACTGGAAAGAAGACTATTAAAGATAAAGACTGTGTTACAATTAACTTTGTAGAATAAAGATTTGTTTTATTAAGATTTTTTGATTTTTCATTAAAACAGCTTATAAATGTAGAAGCAAACATTGAACAGTAAAACAGCTAAGATTCGGTTATTTAACATTCGTGCTTTCCCTGTTAGATTTTATTAGATTTGTTTATGGTTCAATGGACAGTATTTTTACATTGATTTTCTGTCTGTCCCAAAAGTGGTCTAGGAACCCCTTACTGTTTTGATTTTACAGATTCGTTTATTGTCCTTTAAACAGTATTTTCCCTTGATTTTCTGTCTGTCCCAAAAGTGGTCCAGAACCGGCATATTCATATCGACTTATATATATATTTATATCTTTTGCTAAAAATTAAGTAAAAATATCTTGGAGTTTGGGGATTATTTAATTTATTAATTTTACAAAATGTTTACTAAGTATCTAAATTCTGCATTTCTTTAGTGTAAGTAACCACGATATATTCATAATTAACATTATTATATTAAACTTAGAATAATTAACAAAATTGTTATAATTTATGATATCATATTTCATAAAGGGTAGCAATTAATATTGCAAAAACCAATAATAATTAACAATAATAATATCAAATGTTCCGAGCAGAATTCAATGAATATGCACTTGTTAAAATTACTAAACGATTAAATTGAAAGTGTTAAACGCTTCTAATAGCTGAATGTGGAAGTATGCACAAAGTAAGCAGTGTTCACCCAATTTAGGAATTCGGCATATAAATCTGCAACAAACTATGGCAGGGTTCCCAGCAACTGTCCCCAAACCTCAAAATATGTGTGTCAACTGTTTATATTTTCTCTATTTTCTTTTATAGTCCAAACAGAAATTGTGGTTGAGGGAGGTTTCAGTAACCGACAGACATTACTGAAACCCTTTCAGTGGAGTTTATAGCATTAAAGTCTGTTGTTTCATCTACAATGAAATATTACTTTCTCATTTATCTATGATTTTTGCAAGTTTAGCTTCCGTCCGTCATCACAATAATCCAATGTTAAGCTTTACATTTCTTCACCTAAGAAAACTGGTGATGGGTATTTAGTTCTCATTTTTTTCTTACCAACTACTTATCGATAATACTAAGGTATCTATAATAGAATCTTACTCACACCTTGTTAGTACTAATACATATACGGTTTTAAGAAAAGCTAACATAAATGCAATTGTAAATCACATTAAAATTTATGTTACGTACAACACATTCACTAATAGTTGTTACAATTAAAACGAGCCATTTATTTCAGTAAAGGAAAATATAAAGGATATCACCAGTTATAAATAAATATGAACCTCAGGTCCATGAATGCTAATGTCCCCAGAGAGAATTTATAAAATATCCAGAATTCTCAAATTTGAATGGAAATAAAAATCTAGGTTTTTATGGGGGGTGGGGGGGGGGGGGGGGGGGGGGGGTGGGGGGGGGGAGAATTTCCGTGAACATAAATTTCATGTATAAGACTCGGAAACTAACTGATTCGATAAAACTGCATAAATCTTTGCAAAAACATTTTTTATTAAAGCTCTTAGGTCAATCCTCTCCCTGAGGGTAAATGTTGATTCTCGACAATAATACTCAGAAATGAATATTTCCTTTGAAACCGAAATTAATTCAGTTAACATTTTGGGTTTTAATAATATAATATTACAGTTCGTAAAACAATGTTATATAATCCAAACATAACAATCAAAATGTGTTCTACAGCCCCGGAGTATTAATGGTAATACAGAGGTGATGAGCAAAAGTGTGTATTACTTAAAATAAATCACTGACAATTGTATAAGTGTTAAGCGGAGCTTATCACTTGTGACACTAGAAACTTTTTAATTTCTGTCTCTCTGCCTGTACTATCCTGTACACACGAACACGAATTCACCTATAGAATTGAAATCTTTGCATGAAGCTTTTATTCCATGAGCGTTAGAGAGTATGTTTTATTGGTCTTATGTGCAACCGTGGTGGAAAACAGATTTGTAAACATGAAACCTTTTAAACGATCTATGAGGTTTTAAAAACGTGACATATTAATAAAATTAATGTACATTATTATTCATAGAATACAATAAAAATAAAAGAGCAGAAAGTCAGTGTTAAAGCCGATTGTAAGATTTTATTTCAGCGAACTCTTGCGTTGTAGACCCAGTAGCTTGAGAAAACACGACTATGGAACCTGAATAATGAACAATAATTATAGAATGTACATATTTAGCAAGAAATCTTTCGAAATATTGACTATGATCTTTGCATGAAACGTCATTTCTACATAGACAAGAAAGGTTTCTATAGTGCGATAAGCCAACGACGGAATATCGATTAGCGTTAAGTCCTTTCACTTAGTACGTAGACTGACAAAAATGTTCTTCTTTCCTCATCATCTAAATGGATGTAAAATGACTTATCCTACAAAATTTCACGTCTGTCTAACTATCCTCAAAAATCTCAAGATGTAATAAGCTTTAGATTTGAAATATTCATCTCACCGAAGCAAGTTACGTGACGCGTGTTTTTGTGACATACCCTAAATTTCAGTTACCCAAACTGTTCAACGATAAATTCCTGATCATTTAAGTATGGAAATGATTTCTATATTTCAATACCTAACTAAATCTTTAAACTCCAACGCTGCCCACAGATTTTTATATTTTACCTCGCTAACTCAGACACTAGACGGGAGTTTAGTCAGTTCATACCAACACGATTTTTGTTGAAGTGTTCGTGACCAGCTGTCACACTAACCAGCACTTACCTTTACTGCCAGTCGCTAGACAAAACATGAGTTTCTAGATGAGTATTTATAGAAAATGTCCCTATATAACAATGTCCACTGTTGTCTCAAATTTCTCGAAAACTGTGACATTAGATGGGGAGTTTGTCCAAGTTTGGTATACATGATTTATAATCACCAACACGATTTGGTTGTAAGTGTTTCGTGACCATCTGTCACACTGAAAGCTCCACTTAACTTTACTGCTAGTCTCGACATAACTGTGAGTCTCTATGAGTGAGTAGATATAAGAAGTGTCTCTAGATGACATTTTCTAATATTTTAATTTAAATAATATATTTTCAAGACGTTAATAAAGCGCTATAACCAATTTATTTCTTTTTTAATACAGAAACAATTTGTATTGAGCTCTCCAAAACAATCATTAACCACGAGAGGATTAAACTGATAATTCAACGTATTTTATCTAATCCAATTTCTAGACCGTATTAATCGTTTATGTGGCTGATAAATTATGAAATTAAAATTCAAAATCTTGTTAATTTTTGCATTGAAATTGAAAATGCGTAGCCTATAGATTTGAATGGAAAATGCTTAAATTAAATTACTGTAATACATTTTTAAAAAGCATGAACATAATGAGAGACACATTGTAAAGGCAACAACAAAAGTATACGTAACCAGTAATCTTCTGGAAACAATAAATAATATTAACCCCGTAATCTTGGGCTTATTTTTTTATAACTAATGAGTTAATAAGAAATTTAATTTACTATCTATTGTAAAATGAATAACAAATTTTCCAAAATTTTCCAAATAAATTTTACTTAGGCAAATAATAAAACTTATATTTGGACAACATTACCAGTTTGGTAAAAATTACAACCTTTTCCAATGCCCCCAAGATTCTTCAAATAACAATTTCCGAGGAATATATAAAAACCAAATAAACAAAATAACATTATTTCCCATGAAACAATAATCATTAGTACCAATACAACTTATAGTGTGGAGTTTAATGCTTACTCCACTACACTACAAAATAAACAAGATGCTTTAGTTTTCTGGCTACAAGAACAAGGTAGATTGCCTTTGCAGTTTCATAAGAACATTAAAGCTTAAGTCTCTGAACCACTTGCTGTAAAATCACAAAATTTGACTAAATCTGAAACACTCTAAGCTTACATCTTCTCGGAGTTTCGGCCTAAGCCTGTTCGCTGATTTTGGGACCTCTCACATTCAGAGGAATTCCTCAGTTCTAGAAGCTTTCTGAACTCTAGTCAATCCCCCATCCTCTGACCTCCTCTTCGACTTTGGAAGCTATTTGTCCTCTAAACCTCCCAATTTCTGCGATTCCCAGATTTCGGAAGCTCCTGGAATCATGCAGCTCCTAACCGTTATCAGTTACTGGTACTTATGAATATCAGCCTTTACTAGCTCACAGGCTCATTGGCAGCAAAGGTCTCTAACAGCTTTGTCCTGTCTCTTTCGAAAATATCAGTTTCTCTGTTATGAATTTAATTCCATAAACTTTCATATAAATGAAGGTAAAAATTATATATTATAGTGTAGTGAGTGTAGTAAATTGTGTACCTTGGGCTTTATACAATTGTCTAAAAGAGCACCGACAGTTCATGGCTTGATAAACATGTATAGATACATACATTTGGTAAAATCGGTTTCAAGTACAAAGAGTTCAGTTCAGAGAATCGTATATATAATAATTTTCATCCTAGGGCTGCACCCACTGGTTTCATAAATCGATGGTAATGAGTCACGATATAAGGACGCCCTGTGCCGGCTTAAAATAATGTTAACCATCACAAATAGTATTATATACATTTAATTTTATACTTACTTGACCCCACACCTCCCGTCTCCCGTTAAAACTATTTCTTTGAAACACCTTACAGGGCTCCCCCCTGGCAAGCGTAACGGGTCACTGAAATGCGAATTTAATTAGTTTTTCGTGTGTAGAGTAACCACAAATGTAAAATTGTGTATGTACTCGTATGTTGAAATTAACTGTCTCCCTGTATATCCGACAGCAATGCGAGTTTTATTATTGGATGCATTTTGGCTAGTGATTCCACCTTTGTAAAACTCCAAATCCAGCTGTGGCTGCTCTTGGTTATTTTACGTTTTCAATTTTTTGGCTGAAAGTCCATCCAATCACAAGAGTAATTGTAGTGCAATATAAGGTTTGACACTATAACTCCACTCAGCCGTAAGAAATATATCTAGTTACGAATAAAATGGTTTTTGGCTTTTGAGGCTCTACCTCCATTGGCTCAAAGCCTGATACATGGGGAATTTAAGAAATATTTCACTAATGATATTCTTATTTTTTTTAATTTTGGTGAAAGTTTTGTGATTCCAGCAGTATTTACTCAAAAATAAATATTCATATTCACATTTAAATTCAAATCTTGTTGGAGTTAAAAATTTTCCTCAGTATGTTTTTTTGAAAATAGGGCCAAGAAAGTTTTTTTAATTTCTGATTGTAAATTATTTATCTGAAGCAAGGAGGCACAAATAATCGAATTTCCCGATATAAATAATATGTTCCTGATTCGAACACATTTTGAATTTAACAATAACTTTTAAAATATATTCACAAATCAGAGTGTATAAATTACTTAGCTGAATATAAATATTCATATTGAAAAGACTCAGCTTGTAACGTTTATTGAAAACCTTTCCATGTGAAATGTATGCTTCTAGTCGTGTATTACAACTAAAATTACGTAAAAAACTCCAGTATTGTATTTTTTGAAAATACATTTTTTAATTGTTTTCGTTTAAATATTTATCTAAACAAATCTCATAAAATATTCTAAAGTCATTCAATAACAAGTAACATATACTATTAGATTTTGTGTAATGATAATAATATGCCTGTAACGCTATTTTAACGATAAGGGTCAAATTCAGACCGGCTGCATTTAAGTGAAAAACTGACTGAAAAGAAAATGTTTTGTAAAGCATGTCAATTATGACACTGTAAATGATCTAAAATAAATAATATGAATAATTATTAATATGAAAAGTAGACCTAGTACAATATTCAGGGATAACCATCGTCATTTTACATTGACATTGTAAAATGCAGCATAATAAGACTATGGCTATCAACTGTTAATATACCCGAAATCAATAGCATATAGCGAACAAGCACTCGGCTTTCTAAACTACTACCTCGAGGGTTCAAGACATCAAATTGTTTATAGAGATGGAAGCCCGTCTCACAAGAAACATAAATCAGGCTCACCTGCGACATATTAAAGGAAAACGAGGACGTAAGGTCGTTCATATACTTCAAAACGGTGCAGAAACAATTGTGCTTTTATATTATTATCCTAAACTATATTTCAGTATGAATGTATTTTTTATCTTATTTTTCAGTCATAAGGGCCATCACTCTGATATTATAATAAATTACTTGTTTTTGAACTTAAGTACATATAGTTTAAAAATAAAAGAATGTTATAAACAATTTGTTGTAAAGTTTTGGAATTATTTAATAAAATTATAGATTTGTAATTTAGTTATAGTAATTTTAATGTGGACTTATAAGATGAACTGTGATATAAATTCTTGTCATAATGCATGTAAATGTATCTTAACATCAATTACAATTAACCACCTGTTATCGTTATTAATGAAAGGACCAATATTTTCCGATTATAGGTTAAATAATTATTAACGCACGGAACATAATTTTATTGCATTGAAATAACAATTTATTTGAACCTAAATGAAAGAGGTCCCTGTGCTGCCTAGTATTTAAAAAAGCTGGTACTGTATTCAGAATTTTAAAAATGACAGAAAAATAAATTTACAGGAAGAGTGAGGTTTGTGAAAATTAAAATGCGAGTATTTTGGCTTTTCAGCTTAGAATTTTTTAATGGAAGCATCAGAAAGTATGTTTTTTATCAACAAGGTGTCCTAGTGGAAAATTCATTAGAAACATGATTTAAGTGATAAGAGTGGCCTTTATATCTTAAACATAAAGTGAAGAAAATATGGACTATAATTTTGCAGTTTGCAGGAATAATAATGAAACACATATAACAATAAGTAGATATCTTTTTTGAAATAATATTTTCGTCCAATAAGTCCTATTACTTTTTCTAAGGATATTAAAGTTTAAAAAAAAATACATTTATATCATCACGAAAGTAAATTCAAAAAACAGATCTCTCTATCCAGTCCAATATGTCTACCAGCTACTAAGTTTAACAAAATAAATCCATCTTCTGTTTATTCCAGGATAATGGGAACACTACTTGTCGAAGACCACGGCATGGAGGATAACTGGAATGTTTTGTACTTTTAGGACTGAAACTTTTATTGAAAAAAAAAACATCAAAATATTTCTGTAAAAAAATAATACGTTTTCCTTTGATTAAATGGACCGTAATTTATATCTGTAAACGCATGAAATACAACTAGTATTGATATTTAAAATTACCTGTATTTTTTTAAGTAGTTTCTGTTTCTTGACTTAAGTTACTAATGGAACCGTGGTTTACACATTCCCTTGGTATAGGAAAGATTTGTGAGCTTGATGTAATTTATGTTGAGCGCATCCAACCTTATCTTGGATGTTTTCAATCAAGTTGTAGTTGCTCCCAGTAATATAACTACTGTGGATATCTTTTTATCAGTAATTATACCTAACAGGTTTTTTGTTTTGTCGAGCCTCAAAAACATAAGAATCATATAGAATGTTAAAAGTTTGTTGGCTGAGCGTTATCAAATCGCGAATATTACTGTGGACGGATGGAAGATTTTTCCTCTTCTGAATCTCAATTTACAAGTCAAATTTAGTAGAAGTAACCTAAATAGTTTTGCATCCAACTGTAATTGGCTGAGTGTTAGCGAAGCCTGTCACTGAAAAGGCTGAAACTATTTCATTCTGTTTTGCCTTTATCTATCTATCTGTGTAAATATCTCGCAACTGACCACTACTTGGGATTTTGGCTAAGCGTTAAGTAAAATTTATACAATAGTCTTATGGGTAATCATAATGACAACGATAAATTAGCAGAATGAAGAAATTTGTAAATAAACTCAATAAACTTATTCATCATAGATACACGATATCAACACATGAACTTTACTATCTAAACACTGACATAAAACTCAATTAAATGAAACAAAAAGGAATGTGTCAGACTTAAAACTTTGCATTAAAACTTCATTTCCACAGACAAGACAAGAATGAATTCTTTTATGGTGCATACCCAACTATAAAATTGATCTCATCGACTTCGAAGGTTATCTAGTACTCAGTAGGTTGAAAAATCTGTCGTTCTAACGGTCAATAATCAAATCAGGTATAGACTTGAAATTTTGAGTTTTAGTCTTAGCCACATAAGTTTTAGATATTTACATAAATGAAAATGAATATGTGACAATGTAGGTTAGATGTTAGCTGTTGGAGTAATGGGATAAGGACTCTTAGGAAAACATAACTTACTCATGGAACAGTGGAAATCTGCAGGATCGGTACAAGATAGAGAATACAGTCCTAGTTGTTTACCTAACTAAAATTTGAATATTTTGTAATGGAATGGTAGAATTAAAATAGAACCTCGAGTCAAAATCATACCCAAAAAACACCACCGTTGGCCAAAGTATGCCACACGACTGTACCGAAAACTAATAGACATTTTAATATTTGTTTTGCTACGTACGACAATGTAACTAGGCTTTAAAAAAAATCACCTTCCAGTTAAATAGAAAAGTAGTCCCTGATATTTTTAAATTTACATAACGTTTCTTGAGGTTATCAACTAAAAGAATTTTTTTAGGTTATCTGCCAGTTACAAAACATGGCATTATGAAGGGTATTTGGCTATGTAAAAAGGAATTCAATAAGGAATAGTCATGGAATTGGCTGAACAAAACACCCGACTTGATAGCAGGCTTATCCCGGTTCCTCCCCGGTCCTGGGGAGAAAGAAAATATTAGAAAGGTAAATTTTAACTATTGATAGCCAAATAAAACATTATTTCCTTGTTAAATCTTACCAGCATCTCTAAGTGTTTTTTACTTTATTAGTATTCGTTCATCAGACCGGTGAAATATATTCAAGACACTGGTGAGGTTATTTCATTATAATGTAATACATGTGATTGCTAAGAATAAATAATTATTCATGAAAGTAACATGAATGAAAATAAGAATAAAAAACGTAAGTTCTGTTTTGTGAAGATTTTTCCCTGCGTACCGTACTAACTGAATCATTAGCTTGTTTGTCAAATGTAATAAATTTGTAAGTTAACCATAAGTTACCGTCAGGCAAATTGAAAAAATAACACATCTCAAAAAGATTTAAGCATATGACACAGTCAATACATATTTATAACGCAGGCACGAAACATATAATTGAATAGATAGTGTCAAACCCAGGCTAACACTATCATATCTATCAAAATTCATTTTGTGTCGCGTTGAAACATGTCCTGAACAAACAGATTTTAATTGAGCTGTATGAGCGACGGTACGTACCTAGTCAGTCCTACATGACTTTCACAGTGGACGGGCTGCAGTTATTGATAATAGGAACTTAATTCCTTTTTTCTGTTCACTTTTAAAGTTTCTTTCGATTAAAATAATAGCAAACCATTCAGTTATTTTTCAGACTTTCTACCTATTTGAAATCTGGAACCCGATTCCAAAAAGATTAAAGCTGAACCTTCAATCTGGCGCATTGCGACATTGAATTCAATTAAAACTGGATTATCTTATAATGTATATGACAGATGCAAAGACAACAGTAGCTTGTTTAAATCGGAATTACTTTCAGAATAACAAACACAATATTGGAAGCAATGCTAGAAGCGGTTTAAGATATAAGTCTTTAAATAATTTTATTTGTTTACTAATCTTGTAGAAGATGACAATATCATAATTAATTATCTCTAAATTATAACACAATGTGAGCCATTGTTTACAAATCATTTTGAATTAATTAGAAAACATGTATCTTCTAATTTATCCATAGGGATTGAAATGAAATTGCAGCTCCTTGAAACATTATATTTTGTTTTCACCTTCTATATGTCCTAGAAAGATGAAATTTGCACTCACGCGAGCATTATGCTCTCTAAATACAAATAAAACTTTTTTCATGACGTTTAACTACCCATAGTGCCTGAAACGGGGTTGCAATCCTAGAATCCTGTTTATTTGTTCTTGCAACTTCCAGACGTCCAAGAAAAATATATTTTACACACACTGACCTCATGACATAAAATTGAAATTATTGTTCGATGAAACTTATCCACCCAGAGGGAATGATATAGGATTAAATCTCCTATGAGAATAATTGGTTTGTTTTTCGGAATTCTAGACGTTCTAGATAGATACAAGTTTCCTCATTAATTAAAATGGAATACGATTTAATCCATAAGGATTTAAATTGGGTTGCAACCCTAGAATAACTATATTTTTTTGTTTTTCCAACTTCCCAATGTTCTAGAATGGTGAAATATATCGAACACGTCCTTTAAGACGTAATTAGGAAAACAAAATCATTGTCTTGAATATCAATCTTCCTTAGTTCTTTATATGGGGTTGCATCCTTTAGAAGAACTACACAACTATATTCTTTCCAGTGTTGGATATCAAAGCAACTAATCAATCGCTTCCCGAGCAACCAAATAACTTAGACTCTAAATAAATTACAATTACTATGATTACCCATAAGACCTATGTAAAAACGTACACTAACTTTCATCAAACATCATGGAGTGACATCCCAATAACACGAAAATATGTTGCCTAAACATAAATTAAGCCTAAAAGAAAATTTTAACATATAGGTAGGTTCGTTCTTGAGATAACGTACGGTTAAGCAGGCAGGGAAGCAAGAAAAAGTTGAAATGTTCCACCTTTTGAGTAATATGCTATGCTAATGCCCAGCCAATGTACTCGATCACGAGTTCTAACTGACAACTAAAAATCCAACTTCAGTTGCTCCAAAACAATAAGTTATACAAAAGTAATAATAAATAATGTATAATTACTATAGTATTATGTAACAGGGTATGTGAAAAGGTATGAAAAGTATATAAACAAACTCTATATTTATAATAATATTGTTAGTGTTCTTTTTTTTCAATAAATTATCTTGCAAAAACAACATAATTAATCAACAAAACTTATCATTTTCAGATGATGTAAGCCTCGTTTCCAAGATTCAATGAAAAAGATACGCTTAGCTGTATGTGTATTTTAAGTTTGCTATTTGCACAAAATATTATACTTTGTACAATTCATAGAAATACAATTTTTACAGTTTTTGAGGTTACAACAAGAGGATATAGACACCATTTTCAATGCAAGATCTGTAACAATTTGAAAGATAGTAACCTAACATCTACGACTTTTGTATAATAGGTTTGGTGTGTGGCATGTTACTTCACCCTCAAGAAGTATTTTAATGGAAATCGTTCAAGCGTCATTAACTACAAGATAGATTGAACTTCACAAGCAGAACAGAGAAACTTTGTGGCTTCATTGTCCTTGACATCTCAGTGTCTACTAATATATAAACCATTATGTGCTGAGTATTTCAAATAAAGATTTTTGTTTAAAGTATTTAAAAACTATCTCATATAAGTTGTACATGTTGTGTGCTTAAATGTGTTTTTATTTAACAATCTGTAGAACAATATAAAAATAAATTTTTCCCTCGTAATATGTAAGCGACAATTCTTATTTACAGTTACGTATTAACGAGAAAGGCATTGATGAACCAATTCAATTAATACAATTAAAAAAATCATAATTACAATACTATTATTTTTCATTTTCCTAGATACCTTATATATAAACACTATCGTATAAACTGTTATCTTTAATAAATCATTTCTCATTCATTTGGTCAATAAAAAGCACTAAATTTTAATCTTTATTAGTATAGTTATTTGTTTACTTGAAAACATTGATAAAAATTTGATATGTATCAAAAATAAAATTAAAGATTATAATAGCACAATTAATATCCACAATTAATAATATCAATTTTGCATTTGCCAGGTTACCTTAGAATAAAAATTATTGTACAAAACAGTTATCTCTAACAAAATATTTCAAATTGATTTGCCCAATACATTTTAATCTTCATTATTACGGTACTTTGTTTACTGGAAAACATCTATTAACTGACACATACCAAAGGATTGAATTGTCTACAGCAGGTCTCAACAATAAAATGAAAATATTTAATAACTACACTAGTACAGTTAATAATTACAATAGTATCAATTTTTCGTTTGTCAGATTACCTTAGATATAAACATTATTTTATAAAACCGTTACCTTTACTAAATTATTTTAAATTAATTTCCCAATAAAGCAAAATAAATTTTAATCTTCATTAGTACGGCCGGTTTTTACTTAAAAACATCGATGGACTCACATAAACGAACTCAAAATTAGAATACAAAGATAATTGGGCTGTTTGCTTGAAATAGTTGAAGATTTTTGGGCTCAAAGACAAGTTTTAATGAAAACAAAACCATCGCCACTTTAAAATTTTGCAATTATGTTAAAAATATTCTTCAATTGGAAAATTTGGATTTTTGCTCATTATTTCTTCTGATATGTCTATAGTGAAATCTCACTATAACTGACAACTTTAATATCTGGGGTGGTCTCACCTATCCAAGAAGCTGTATTAAAGAACTATAAAATATAAACCACTGCACTTTTAAAAGAATATTTTCTTTGCTGTGCTAAATCAGACAATACTCAAACATAAAACACTTCAGGTAAAGAAAACAGGTAACACATGTCAGTTACAGATTTTATTACTAATGCAAATGTTTATTTATTTCATAGTTCAGTACCTGATTGTATTTCTTAAAACAATAACTATTATTTTCATATAGCCATAGTATGTAAATTACGTGACAAATGTGGCTAATATACTGATATCGTGTTTACAACAAATATTAACAGGGCATAATAAATGATAACTCATGTTCTATTCGATATGCAGATGTTCTATTCAACTTTGCCAGGAGTAGGTGGGGTGGTCTGAAATTGTATAAGAATCACCAAGTATGTAGTTACCGATCCGGCAATCTGTAACAAACAAATAATTCATTTTTATAGAAATTAAATAATACTCACTAATTGGTTTAATAGTTTACCAAAGGATTACAAAGGATTCTATGTATTTTACAAGACTAAGGTAGAGTGGTTTTTAATTGTATAAGAATTATCGAGTATTTTATCTTCTATAGGCTACCATTACCAGGCTACCCGTGCAATACCCACACAAATATATGTAGGATTGTCGAAAGATTTCAATTTATCATTCGATTACACCGAAAACTGTTGCCATTGCTTCAGTTACATCTTGGGTTTATAACCGGCTTGACCGTTTTAGTGCAGGTCCACCAACAGTACTCATATAGAAACATACGAAATCATGAAACAGCTGTATTAATTGCATTAATTATTTACATTTGATTTTATGTCTAGAAGTTATTGAACTATGATGCTGTTAAATATGCCCAACCTTGTTCGATACTCTGTTCTACAGGATACGTTGGTCGACCTGGCCAAGGGAGTATGCCCTGGTCTGAAATTGTATAAGATATACCAAGTAGATAGTCGCTGAACCTGCAATCTGAAACACACAACTGTTTCAATCCTTCACTCACCTAGCTCAGTTAATATACACTACGCGCTGTGGTGACGTGGGCTCTATATGGGGTTTTGTTTCTGTTTGGTAGCCTTGTAAATAGCAATTTTAGAAAATCCTAAGGAGACTAATATGTTAATATTTGTATCAACAAGCTCTAAACACAAACTATGAAGCACTATTCCATACGAGCGATTCCGTACTTACCGATGTGAGTATGTGGCTGTGGATGGGAAATACACCCCGAGCGGAGAGTGCAGCATTGTGGTGAATTAATTGAAGCAAAAATTCTTTCAGCTAGAACAATTAAATTTTCGATTATAGTAAAGAAATCATAAAGTGCAGATGTCTATACAAAACATTTTAAAGGATCCATTATGCTACCATGAAGGACTTGATAAACCTTATAAAATATCCATCAAAGTATCTTATTAAATAATCGTTAACCAACCTCATTAAAATTCCCTGAGGACCTTTTCTGGTCCTGTTAATCTATCATACAGGGTGACTCTAAAATAATACCACAACTGTTAAAATCTGAATTTAATCAAATGGGCATTGAATGGGAACTTAATCAATATAAAAAGTACTTAACGAAGTTTATTTTTCACCAGTGAAATTCAGAGATGTTCAATATGACCTCCTGCAAATGCTTGACTGACCCAATATTCGATCTCGTTCATCACTATTTGTAGATTTCAGGGAGCAAGTTTGGACAGCTGCTGCTGTTATATTCCTACTTTTATTTTATCAATGTCAGCTAGTAGAGGTGGTTTAAATACTATATATTTAATATTCCCCATGGAAAAACATAAAAAATATCAAAAGGGATAACGCCAGTATTTTTAGACCAGTGATGAAGATGTCTGTTTTGAGCTGCTTAGTGGCCGATCAATTGCCTTGGGTGCCATAAGTTCAAATAACTATAAACAGATGCCAAAGTGCCAATGAGGTGAGCCTCATAGAATATGAATTAAAGCGCCTCTTTTCCGAGTGGATAGAACAGCCAATACTGCAACACTTCCCTGTACGTTTGCCTACTCACAGTTGCTTCTTTGAAGGCAAAGGACCAAAAACTCTATTGGCTGAAATGGTACAGATACTGTTCACTTTCACGCTGAATAGTGTTCTTATGGATTCTCAGTCTCCAAGTACAGAAATTGTGGTGATTGACTTTACCGTTTGTTTGCAATTTATCTTCATCACTAAACACTGGCAATGAACATGTCATCTGTTTCTAGGGACACAATATTAGAACTCATTTCTTTTTACCTTATCCGCGTCGAAAAAGTGTTTAATAAATATTCTTTACTAAATTTTACTTAGGAACCTCCAAATTATCGGTTGTGGAACTTACAGAACTCTGCTAGCTCGACGCGGTGAAGCGTGTTAATTTTAATGGACTGCGAGCAAATTAATTCTCGGATTGGTCTGGATCTTTGCAAAAAAAAACATGATCCATCCTTTGGATAATTATTTGCAAATGTGATAAACCAAGTTTAACCACACGTAATTTTAAATGCACACTGAACAACAGCCGTCGATTCACTTCTGCCGTACAAAAGACCAAGCCAACTTTGATTTAATAATTAATACGAGAGTTATATGGGCCAACAGCGCTCTCATAAAACAAATTCTCAATCAAATAAAACTTCAGAGTTTCCTCATATGGATAACGTAGAGCTTAGCTGTCTTTTTATTCTTTGAATAGTTCTTTACTTTCAGAATTGTGATATTGTTTAAAGCATAATGGTGTTTGTTAGAAATTACATATAATTGTTATTTTATAATAATAATTTTACAGTTCAACAGTAATCATAGTAGTCAGTTACAGTATTTTACAGTAATTTATACATTCGTATCAAAAGATCAAATAGGGAAGAAGGCATAAGTAGGAGTAAAAAATAAATATGAAGAACACCATAGGTACTATACTGACAACGTCCTTTTATTGCAACATCCTTGCGTTGCATTATTGAAATGTGCAGAGGCGCAACTTTTGCATGTTTGAGAGTAATTTTGATACAATTATTATCAAGTTATGATTATATTGGATATTGTGACCCTTTGTATTCTGTGGTCTGAGACACCAAATTCCACGTTAAGTGATCGTGGACGTTAAAAACCTATAGATATCCTCCTCTTTGTCGCACTATAGTTTGGAACAATTTATTTATTTCGTGCTAAACCAGGTAAATCACTTAGTAATTTCTCCTTATTCACTTTAATTAATGAATTATAACTAAAAGTTCAAATTGCAGAGTTTTATTAGAGGGTTTAGCCTATATACTTATTAATTTAGGAGAATTTTTTTTGTCCCCACAAATCCAAGAATGGTATTAAACATTTTTCAGTCATAACCTAAGTAATTATAATTTTATAGCCTTTACTCTTATCACCAACAATATTTCACATATTATATGAATATTACCTGTTTCTTTACATTGCTGTTCAAATCCCTATTAATTAGCCTGCATACTATCGGCGCTGTTTCGTTTGCCTAAAAATAAAAAAAAATACACTGTTATTTATTTACAAAGTAAAACGAGATTTTTATATAAAATAATTGTATATAGTGCATATTTCACTTTAAACCGTTTATAACTTATATACTGTAGTTATGAACCACAAGTTCATTTATAGAAAATAGTTTAGTATTTAAAAAATGCGTTTACAAAAGAGAAGACTCATTGATGGAACAGTATCAGAAACGAGTAATTCTATCTGAAATAAGTTTTTATTTAGATAGGTAGAAATGTGTTTTATAAATATGTCTTTAATTGTGTGATGATATACCCTAATCAGAACAAACCATCAAACTTTATATTTCTATTTATACATCTACTAACCCTCCCAACGAAAACAATTATATCTGTCGTGCATTTTCAGGATAATCCAGAATCAGTATAAAATCCCAAAAATATAGTAAATGTGAAATTTTACAGGTTCAACGTAAATACCATTAATGAAAATATATTAATTTTAATTAAAAAATGAGTACATTTTAATTTATACTAGCTGCACACCTTAGAGCAGTTTTATATTTGCAATTGTATATATGATTTCGAAGTAACCTTAAGGGTGAAGGATAATTTATTGACATTATTAAAATATATTTAAAATTTCCATTACTTTCTACAGTACATTTACTCGCAATTATAGTTATCGTTATAAATATATAATATGTTTTTGAAAGTACAGTGAAGAAATGTTCTTGATAATTTTTCTAATGACTATGAAGTAACCTCATTAAGCTAGTTTTAAAGTTCACGAAAATTGTGTTTTTCCTTAAGTGATTAGTAAGCTCTGAATTATCTTGTATTCTGATGTATAATAATGTTAAAAGTATCACTGTGTAAGCGACAAATCAACTCAAAAATTTGAAAATAATATAGTAGTATTGATTTCTAAATACTTTTTACTACCAGATTCACCCTGAGAAATTATACAAAAGTATCTACGTAATAACATACAGCATCAGTGAGGGCAGTGCTTGGTCGCACCAGCAGAACCAAGTGTGAGATGTGAGTGATAGCCCAGAAGCCTTGTATGACAAGATAGGAGCCCTGTCCTGGCACTAGGTGAAGGAACAGGTAGTAGAACGTGATGATAATGTGTGCAAAGCCAGAGAACACTGTAGTCAACAACTGATTGCCGTAGAACACGTTAGCGTACTGTACTGCGTCACACAACAACCAGTAAAGGTCTATCAGTTCTCTGAGGTTGGAGAGACAAGAATTATCATCTGCAACATGATTTGGTGGATAAATAATTAGAGAATCATCAGAGCGTAGAATCACACATTATCCATCACAGACCGATCAGGTCTGTGGGGTTTTTGACACAATTTGTATAGTCTGCAACAATATTTGGTGAGATAGATGGTTATGGAGTCGTTAAAGTATAGAATCACACATTCTCTCAGGTTAGTGACACACAAGAGGTATCGTCTGCAACATGACTTGGTGGATAAATAATTCGGGAATCATCATAGAATAGCATCACGTAACAAACATTAAAGAATTGATATCTGCTAGGTTAGTGACACAAAAAGACCACCTAAAAATGACCTTAATAAATAAATAGTTAAGGAATTATCTTATATGATTGCATAAAATTACATTAATAAAATTATTTATTTAAATATTAATGTTTTTATATATACGAAATAGAAGTTTAAAATGTGCATATTTATTTAATTACATAATTTTATTATTGCGTTATAGCAGCATAGACTATGAAAGTTATATCTTACATTCCATGGCTCTTCATTTTGTGCAGAGAAGACACGCTAAAAGCGTCATACAACAATCAGTGGAAAGTATTTAAATTGGAAAATAAATGCAATTAATTTAATCTAAAATATTTCGTATTGTATATAAATAAGCTCTATATTAACTTAAAATATCAAAAGTATACTGTGAAATTAATTTATTAGAAGTAATAATTAAAAATATAAAAATTCATTCAAGCGATACTTGCCAATATCTTTTTAACCATGTTAAGTAAAAATAGATGTCGAAGAGAAATTAATTTACTTTTTAGTATCATATTATTATTTACGATACTATGCATATTAGTAAGCCTAATACTATTCCTAAACCTATTTTCATGATTTCTGTAACTCTGAGCTTATAGTTCATTTAATATATTTCGTTCGATACAGTTTTTATGGAATATGAATTTAATAGAGTAATAACTGGTTACATCAAATTAACTTTTTCCAAACATAACTTATTACGTACAATTAAAACAACACTCACCTTGGATTGCACTAATCTTAACGAAACTCTGGTTCCTGAAAAGTTGGCCAAAACTCTTGCTTATCACAGTCTTTTTGATGACATCATTGATCAGCCTGAATCGTGCAGCGATACCTTGAGTCATTGTGGTGAACTGGACGAACAAAGCAGCCTCGACACAGTACAGGGAGAACACAGGGATGTAGAAGACGAAGGAGTTGCGACCTTCGTATTCAAAGTAAAACTCCTGAACCAGACTGGCCACGGACAGGGAAATCATGTAGGAGAGCACAAGAAGAACTTTGGTTTGGTCGCCATATCCCAATTGATACCTGAGCGAATGGTCAACTTTGCCCAGAAGGTAACACATCTCGATGAACTTCTTGTGATGCCTGAAGGACTCAACGACTACCACGAGGGCCATGATGTTGAGAGATACAACATCCAACACGACAGCAAACGTAGCGGTGTAACTTGACATGCGGATGTTTCCAGAAAGTTGTCCTTGGAAGTCGACATAGAGAGTCATTTGGGAGAAAAAAATAAGGAGTATAATCATGATCCAGGCCCACACACAAGCCATTGGAGAGAACGTGATTAGCCTTCCACTTCTAGTTTCATCAGTGTACTTCAGAGGTAAACCACCAAACACTTGGCTCAATAGAAGTACTTCGTATGCTATCACTTGCATTTCCGTCTTATAAAATAACCGAATGCCTCGTAGTAATCGATTGAGAGAGTAGTTCTTCACTGACAGCTAGTGCTTACTTAAACAAACTGATTACAGTGATTTACATAATTTGTTTATGGAGTTACATCAATGTCCTCAGAAGTTGTTTATTTTTGTAATTTTAAATTGTTCACATACGCTTATGTGTTATTATTGGTTTCTGCTTCCATTCCTCAATTTGATGAAATCATTCACATTGTGTTGTATAAACTAAAACTGTTCAAAGCATGAGTATGTGTCTGTTTATTACATTCATCAAATGTGGGCCGCTATGAATAGTTTGTTTCATTTTATCATCTTCTGGGTTACAATGAATTAAAGTATTCTTCTCAAACTGAAAAATTATAAAGCATGGTTACTTTAATATCTTCCATAATAATATGACTACTTCAAACTCACATATTGGAGGGGGATTATATACAGCAAATATGACTTATTTTATAAGATATTAATTATCCTACCTTGTTGATGATCACGGCTACCTTCTATTTTTGCTCCTCGTATATAAAAAACTAGTTTAAAATAGTGTCGTTTGTGATTTTAATCTTTAATACACACCAAACATAGAAATATTTTAAAAATAAAATAGCTTTTTATAAAAGGAATTACCCATGCTTTTAACTATTGTGCTACGGTTTTACTGCCCGATTAACAGCAACATTACATTTTCCTTAGAAAACTAACATTAAACAGATAACTAGAAAATTTTATCCAACAATTTCATAGATATATTAAAATAATATTGATCACCCAAACTGGTGTATATTTATTGTTTCACAGATTTTTTAGAATTTCGGGCACACTTATCGAAGCTTTTTAAATGTATCAAACTATTCTGATATCAGTAATTAAGCATATGGAAATAGTTTCACCAAAAGTAGACGTTCGTATTGAACAGTCGAGAATAGTATGTTAGACTTTCAAATATACAAATCCTGAAGCATCTTAATACGTAAATTATAGTCCTACTGGCTCTGTCTCAAGAAGTGGATCGTGCAAATTTGATTTGATTTGAACTCAGATATGATTAATTTATTCTCATGTGATTTAGATTTACTCAATATTGTAAAAAGAGTTGAGGTATAAAAAAAATTATGGTTGCCTGTAAAGTCGGTTTTACGGGCGAAGATTTTACGTGACAACGTCTTTTTCTCGGTAGAATATTTATTGATATGAATATTATTAAATTGCACAATAGGAACAAGGAATTGAATGAAAATAAGAATTGCACAAATTTTAACTATAGAAATGTATTTTGTTTACTAAAACATTGTAATAATTTGAAATTAATTAAAATTTGTTATTTTAAATGGTAAAGTTGAATAAAACATTTACTAAAATTGGAATTTGAAATTCTTGCTAAACACAGTTAAATTCTAACTCCGCGCGTGGTGATTGGTCGGTTTAGTTCGTTTGTTTGGTCGCACTGTTATGACAGGTTAGAGGTTATAATTTGTTATTTTAAATGTTTGACTAGCAATACGCGCTGTTTCTTCTCAATCGACTGAATTACGATTGATTGCAGAGTGATTTAAACTAATAATTTACTTAACACTATCAACATTTGTCAATAGTATGACATAACCTATAAACTCAGTTTCTCAACTTTTGTGTCAATCTAACAATTAATCAATCAATCATAGTTTACGATAATGAAATATCAGTGTACAATTATTTACCTTTATTGTTGTAGTTGTTGTAAATGACGAATCTAAGCACTCCACATTTTCACGAATAAACATAGTTATCTGCTTTATCCCGTGCGGCGGACCCACAGTTATCTGCTTTATCCCGTGCGGATCCCGTGCGGCGGACCCACTGGACGGGCATCGTAACGTTACCGGGCGTTACACTTTTTCATGAGTGACTCCGAGCCGCAACCTAATTTAAGACGTTGTCACGTCAAAAAACCGTTTGTATTATAAAATATTTAGTAGGTATTACAAGCATTCCAGAAAATTTGTCTCTTTAGGGACATAAATAAGAGAGAAACAACATTCTGTATCCAGCTTAGTACGCAGTTATTATATCATATATCACATCATTTCAATATAGTGACAGTTCATACATTTAAAATTACACAACTGCGTTATTTATGAAACTATAGAAAAATCAGAAGTGTTCTGGAGTGTATATAACATTTTGTAATTTACAATTGTTATGTAAAACGGTTTTAGAGACATCGTTTTGAAATAAATTCGTTACGTCTTTTTCTATCGCCAAGAACGATTAGGAATACTGTAACAAATTTAAACTTGTTACATCTCTAATTTATGGATGCCACCATAAATTAGAGACAGATGAACTCAAAATTAGTTCTTCTAGTAGTATTTAGTAACTTAATTTTTAGTAGGCAATGTTTGTAATGAACATGTTAAGATTTTTCATTGGCCAGCAATAAGCATTTAGTTTCAAGGTGTGACCGAGGGTTTAAACATTAAAAATTAACAAAAAAAAAAAAAAAAAAAAACAACTCCACTGTCCGTGACCCTATAGATAAAATAAAAAGTGTTCTTTGTTGTTTGTAGTAATCCTATACGTTCATCCCAGTAAGGCGGAAGTACGATTTAAATAAGAAATTAAAAATATATCGATAATTATTACACTTTCTATGATAAACTAATGAAGTAGTAAACTTTGCACATAGAACGTTCATCGTGTTGTGAGTAATTTATTAAGTTAAGTACCAACCCCCATCTTAATATTCCTTTCCTTTCCTATTATTATAATTACTCACCTTTGTGCCCTTTTTAGATAGCAATTTAAGAATTTTCACTTTTTGTTTAAAAAAATACCAAGTGAGGGAAAAAATCTCATTCACTAAAAAAAATACTTAATATCGTTTTTGGTTTGAAATTCTTAAAATGACGAAAAGAAATTCACACGTCCAGGACTTAACCTGAAACCTACTGTACTAATCATCATAATATAAACTGCTACAGTATTGGTCGATCATATCAACGCAGCAAGAAAAGTCTGAATGTTATAATGCTCTGGTAAGAGAATGTAACTAACAAAAAACACCAGCTAAACAAAGTTCACTAATAAACGAGGGTGGAGTGTCCGGCTATACAACTTAATGTCATACGACACTTCATCAGTGTTTAAATAACTAGTTGACAGCTCTTTGAAGAGGACGGGGTAAATATCTTAATTGAAATATGGTACACATTGCTGTGTACTTGTTGTTAATTAAAAGTAGAAAACCTACGTCATTGCACCGCAAAAAATCATCAAAGTGCAGTACGAATCACATAATATCATTTTTCAATTTTTAAGACCTTTTTTATAGTCCTAAAAATATTTCATAAGCCATGTGAAGTAAAGTATAAAATTAACTGATCAATCAAGTTTACCATCAAGACGTTCTTGATATTTGTCCAAAGTAAATAGTATTATTAAAACTGCAAGCGCCGGTTATGAAATTATCTCTCTTAACAGGCAAAGCATAAACAAGTGCTCATTTACTCCACAAATGCAAATCCCTCGAGTGTATCTTGATTATAAAAAATCTGTCGTTTCTTCCAAAGAAAAGTAAATCTAAAAGTAAAGTAAGTATAAATGTAAAATATATTAAAGACTCTTGGAGCAATCCCAATAATATTATAAATGAGAAAGTGCTTTTGTTTGTATGTTTTCATTTCACGCATATAGTATTCTACTGATAGCACTGAAAATGTTCAAGGACATTCTTAGAGTCCCTGAATGAATATAGGCCTATTCCTAACTCAAAAATCCCTTCAGGCTTTGTCCCATCGATCTTCAAAGTAGCGAAAGATTTCAATTTGTTCTCTAAAGTTTTTTAATATTAATAAAACGACCCTGTAAAATATAATCAAGTGTTCTGGTAAACATTGCTTTATGATAGCACGACTATGGTCGTGCTGGTCTTTAATTGGTTAAACCACTATTTTAAATTTGGTTAAATGTATAGTGTATTCATTCTTTAAGGAGTTACCATTAGTTTTCACGCCATTTTTAGATTTCAAAGATTAGGTAAGCGCTCATTTACCTTAGAAAGCTAGAAAGCTTTAAAACTTAAGACGATCAGAATTTGACTCCAGAGACTATTTTTAAAACGGTTGTCAAGCGGTATGCTAGACGAAGGTTTACTGGAATTTGCTTTGGAATTAATGTACAAATTGTAAATTTAAATGTACTAAAATATTTTTCAGTACACAAAGAAACATACATTGTGTAATTTTTAAGTACTTTTATCTTAAATTTATTAACAAATATTAAGTATTATATATAAAATATTACTTTACCATCAAATTTTTACTACATATTTAAAGACCATAAGACATAAGACAAGACCCATCTTAGTTGTCTTATAAAAATGAAGTAAGCTTTTTGATCTGTAATACGTATTTCCTTGAATGAGGACAAGGCAAAATCAACTATGAAACAAAAAATATTTAGAACGAAGTAAACTATAATATGTAGGCATAAAAATACACTTACTGCCGTAATTAATTGATTGGTACAAGGCAAACTCAACATTGCAGTTGTAAATAGAATTCACTTGAATCATAAGTGGTTATCCACGTGCAAAGCCTAAATTGCGTGCAAACAGTGGGTAACTGCTAGCGGTACAGGTATAAAAGGCAAAGAAGCCTAAATTTTACTATACATTTAAAGAGTGTTATGAAACCTATCCTAGTTTTTTTTACAGAAGTAGACCTTAGAGCCGTGTATGTATTTGCCTGATCAGAGAAATGTAAAAGTTAACTATGGGAAAAAATACTAAAACTGGAGTAAATTATAATGGACATAAATATACACCTTTTAACATATTTTCGTGGCCATTATAAGAAGGCAAACTCAACATAGGCGTCGGAAATATAGCTCACTCGAGCCAGACGTGTTCTTAGAGATGAAAACCATACGAAATATTGTGCAAAGCCGCGGGTAACTGCTACTTGGAAATATTTTTAAGCTAGTATTTATTAAAGCGATGTCATTTCAATTATTTAGTCTTTAAAAGAGGTCTTTCGAAAGCAACGGTTTTTATCACCAGGCGACCTCACATAAAAGACCTTTGGTTTCGAAAGGTCAAATATAAAAAAAATAAATAAATGGAAAACAGTTGCTTTGAAGCTACTTGATAAAAAAACAGCCAACTTTTTAACTAGTTGTGTAATAATAGCTTACAACAAATTCTATTGTTAATATACTCCTTCCTAATAATACAAAAAAATAACAAATGAAAGTACGCTTATCCTCAACCACTGAATTTTAGTCCCACAATTCAGTTAAATACGCAGATTCACTCAGTGATTGTCCACGCGTGAAACTATGTTCGATAATTTTGATTCAAGGGAAGTAAACTAGCAACAACCGAACTTTATATCTAGTTAAACTGGTGACAGCGCAACGGTCTGACTTGACAGGTTACAAATCGGCGGACACAAGTGTACACAAACATTTGCATTAAGTAGCGACAAATCATACACTGGAGTCGGATTGATATTTTCTTACAAAACTAGTTACGGGTATATGGTCTCTTAACTTTCACTGTTGTCTGACTTCTGACCTTTGGGACTTCATAATCCACTGAGAAAAGTAATTATTTAAGATAAAAACTGATTTTATAATAATTGTCTAGTAGTTTTAAAAATAATTTAGTTTCTTTATTTAAAATTCATTATTGACGATGATTGATAACAAAATTCACCTGATTTGCAATTTTTATGTGGAATAAGGACGGAAAATAAATTTCAGTAAGATTGAAATGAAACTTCTTCTTCAGGTGTTAATAGACAATACATTGAAATAAGTAAAATAATATTAAAATGTTTATCTTGGTAGGGCAGCATCATAAGACGAGTGAAGCTTTGTATTGGCAACGATTGGAAACAGTTTGAGCACCTTGAATGTGTTGGGGGGCTTGATGAATGACTTTTAAAAGTATTGAGTATCCAAATGTATAATTACAATTTATAGCATGAATGAATTGCTTTAAATCATTTGAAATTTTAATTATTGCATGTATGCAATTATAACTATTATTTATTGGTTCTGTAGAACCAAAACCGATTGAGATAAACCAATGTTCAAATACAAACAAATCTTTTTTACTACCTTCAATGTGGTGCGATGTAACCATACAGTTATACTTAATAATGTTTTTTTATACACATTTTTAAAATTTGTAAAATGTAAATACTGTAAATTTAAAATGTAGAAGTTTCATATTTTTTCGTATGAATTCACCTATGTCTCAAATAATCCAGTCTGAGATGAGATATATATCTTATGATTCTTTAAAGGTGCGGATACTAAATAAAATTTAGACAATCTTGAAACTCAATCACGTTTTAAAATATTTTGTTTGCCGGTCAAAAACGCCAGAAATCTGTAACAATATCCTTCAATTTATAGCAAAAACAACCAAACAGTTACCAACTCTAACAACCACTCTACTTAATAGGACTGTTTCCCTACAATATTTTTTATTCGAACTTCACATAATGATCTCTTATTCTTTGTATGGGCGAAAGAGTAGATACAGTCAATATTAGACAGAAGATTTGAAATGTAAACTCATCTAATAATTAATAAAACGAAAATAATAAAAATCCAGAATTTTGAAAAATCTTAAGTATACAAATTTAATTGTAGAAATTTCTAAGATTTATTATGTTAGGACAATTAATTGTCTGAAATTTTATTACAAGATTCCAAAAGGGAAAAGAAAGAAAATTTCTATAAGGAAATACAATTTTGTCAATATAAATATAACATATTTTTAATTGTTCCATATGTGTATATTTACTTTTTTGGTTATTTATCTTAGACTTTATTAAATTGTACATAGAATATTGCTTGGTAGCACAACACGTGTCTACAAAATAAATTGTTTAAAAAAATTCAGTTTCTTATTTATGCAATTAAAATTATTTAAATAAAAATCATGCATATAGGAAGCAAAATTTATTTAAAAACCCATGTTCTTCAATTAGAACCGTGACAGCCTTACAATAGATTTCATTACAACGATAAAATCCAAAAATTTAATCTCATGATTGTGTTGCATTCAAATGCAGGAAGCCATGTTATTAAGATTAGATATTTCGCTAAACATTCCAACTTCTCAGTCTCTCATTTTCAGACTCTTTTAAAACTCATGAAATTAAATTAGAAATAATCAAATATAAGCGAACAAAACTGTACTGTATATTACATTTATGTATATATTAAATTATTCTCCTTCGAGTCTATAATTCTTTTTCATTATAAAACCTGACATTGCGTAACATTGCTTGTTTATTCTCTTATCTATATTCTTAATATTTACTCTTCTTTGCATTTGCAAATCGTTTCTAGATAAAAAAAAATAGGTGACTTTTAAAAATTTTATATTCCTCTCATGAGTTGTATTTGAGTCCGTTACAATGTAGGCAGAAAAGGTAAATGCATCACAGAGTGTAAAATTCGCACTGAAATTAATTTTTAAATGTATACAATGTTCCTTTTCCACGAAAATCAGATTTCTATTAGAGCACAATAGAGAAATATACGAGTACGAGTAAGTTCATAATAATATTTATCATCTAAATACATATTTATATTTATGTAATATTTTTATTTTTCTTATAAATGATGACATATAGTAGAGTTTTATAGTAAAATTTTTTGACTTTTAACAGATTTTGACTAGTGTTCAATAGTACCTCCCCTAAAATGGTTTGTTTGGGTAATTTCATCGAAAGCACGGGAAATTGGAATAACATAAAAAGAAATTGAGCCCGGCTCTCATTTAGAAATTGATATTTCATTAAATTAATCGGAAGCTATTGTATGGATGATTGTGGAAATAATTAAACCACTTGGATTGCCTGTTGCTGTAGAGTTAAGTGTCGAGATTAATCATAAAATACTCAATTAGTTAACGTTATTCGCCAGAGCTTCTTATCTCGTAATTGTATAATCATGCATTTCCCATGCATTCTATGTTCATAATTTTTAATTACATTTTTAAGACCTTTATATCGGTAAAAAACCCATGTCCTGTCTACTTTAAAGGTTTCAAAATGTGTTTCCTTCTTATGATAATTATTCCTATAGCAAGCCAGATGGATAATAGATAAGCTCTAATCCATTTTAGCAAAGAAGGAAGGCATGGACAATGTGGATTCGTGGCGTTAAATACGGGTATATATATATACCTATATATACACAAATTTGTTTTATATATATATTTAAAACAAATTCAATTCAAAGCCCTCAATATTTATTAAAAACATTGCCAATTCTAATTGGGAAATTAAAAGCCTGTATTAAAAAGTCAATAATAAATACCGCTTCCAACAAAGTCAAAAATAAGGTGTATCGATTCAAGTCTATGTTAGAAAAATTTGAGTTGAAATGTTTTCTTGAATGTTAATAGCCATTATCTTGAAACTTTTCATAGGTCAATAGTGGAGAACGAAGCCTACAATGAAGTACTTCCTGTAATAACTGTACATTTAATACTTACCTTTCCTTTATTAACCACTAATGTTTAACTGAAAAAAATATACGCTGGGTTACATCAAAATGTTCTATTTATGACTATTTTCTTATATTCACGAAGAATATAGAAGTGTAATCATTGAACGCATGAGCTCAACCTTCATGAAGTCACTCATTGATCGTAATTTAAACATCTTGAAAAAATGAAAACATTACACTGAGTGAAATGAAATTTTTAAATGCTCTTAGATTAGTGTTATTTACGTTTGTGTTTTAGGTCGTTTTTTAACTGACACTTTCTAATTGAAATAGCTATTTGATAACTGATAACTTGATTTTGAGACATCCAGTTGAATTGGCAATACAGTAAAAATATGTTAAGCAAATAATATTGCATTTTTACATACCACAATTTAGATAAATCAGTTTTTAGAGTTAATAAACAGGTTATTATTGACCAGTATTAACTGTCGGTACAAATGTGGTAGTTATAAATAACCGTAATGTGTAAAAACTACGTGATTGTGCTTGAACATAATTTTTTAGAGTTTTTATGTTAAAGTTGACAAAAACTACATTTAACTCAACTCACATCCTTAACTTTATTTAAATCTGAAATTGTGTTGCCGGTAAGGATATTTCAACTGTTGAGGCTCTTGCCTATTTAGGTTAGATTTTAACAAAAGTGTTCAATGCTTTACCAAAGGTAAATATTATATTTCCGTGGAAAGTCTGCTGATTTGACGTCATAATACAAAACAATCCGTACTATATCTACGTGTCCTACTTGTTGCTTATCGCATTATTAAATAAATAGCAAATATTCAGGTCTTCTACAACAACCTTAAAAAAAATTTATAATGTACTACAGAAGTGCTTTGAATTCTAGAAAAAAATTAGAACGTGTTTAAAAGGTTTTAAGAAGTAATTGTAAGGCTAATTAGAAGTTGTACTAATGGAAATCCTACCCATTATCTCTAGAGTTGAGGAAAGCAAAACATAACTGAGGGCAAGTGGTTCCCTGGAGAGACTCATTATCTCGGGTCGAGAGGTAAGCTTCTGCACTCAGAAAGCAACGAGTCAACACGCTGGAAAACCTGAGTGTTTAGTTCTTGTCGTTACCATACTAGGCATATGCGTCTTTCATATCTCATCTATTTTTATTCAAATTTTAATTAGCAAATTAAAAATAAATTTTAATGTAGATCAAATGAGTTTAGTATTGATATGCAAATAGACGTACACATTAATACACGGAAATATATGGGTATTTTAACACATTTAAAGGAAGTATAGTATGATTATTAAGAGTGTTTTTATTTAACTTCCATTAGTCCTACAACAAGCCAAGTAACAGGAATAAAACTAAAAGGACGTTTCTTTCTTACCCTTAAGAAGGTAATAACTAAGTAAGCAATACTAGTTCTTCACTCTTCTATTACTATAACTAAAATATAAATGAGAATTTCAAAGATCTAAAGCATTACGAGTGTACATGTCGATGTATATGTATAACCTGTGGAAAGAAAATGACGTAAACATAAACGTAAATTAAATAACACTAATCTAAGATCATTTTATAAATTTCATTTCACTCAGTGTAATGTTTTTATTTTTTCAAGACTACCAGTCAATGAGTGACTTCATGAAGGTTGGTCTCATGCGTTCAATGATTTCCTTGATATATTCTTCTTGATATGTATATGAATAACCCATAGGTTATGCATAATGTTTTTACACCATAATTACCTCCAAATTATCCTGAAAAAATAATGTACTACACATTATTTTTTTCTATAGTAGATTCTATAGTAAACATGTACTTTTTACAAAATTGATTGACTTAATTTTGATTGAATTGATTGAAACGTTTACTACAAGTAAATTCAGTTGGGTATTATAGGATATTTACTGATAATATAATAAAGTAGTTGACCAGCTATAGGTAGCCCGTAAATTTTATATACCAATAGAGCCCTTATTACATACACAACTAAACAGTCGTTTAGTTCAGGTAGTACTATTAACACTAGCCTACGTAATTTAACAATTTTTATTATAATACTAGAAATAGCAGCATATTACTTGTGGGATTCACATTTTAAATTACTGAACAATACAATATTGTGAATGGGGTTAACTTTCTTCGAGGGTTTGTTAGGCCGTCGTTGAATTCAACATTTTCAAATTTACGACTTTATATCGAACAATATTTATTTGTGTTATAATTTGTTTTCATTACATAAATTCTCTACAGTTAACGAAACTCATACAGAACGAGGTTACGTAATGTTTATGGAACTGAATAAGTAGTAAGCTGTAATTGAACTTGAATGGAACAACCGTGCATTAACTGACAGAAATTGACCGCCATAAATAAAGTTGCAATAGACTATGGAAAGTCACACAAATATTTGACGCCGCTTTCTTCTAACTTGAATCTTCTAAGAAAAGTCACTATCATATTCATAACTGTGCTTTCATTGATACTAATATTTAATTGTTATAAGAATTGGATGATGAATGTAATTTAATTTTAATTCATTAGATTTAGATAACTCCTTAATTATACTAAGTAGCTTACAGCAAACATAGATAGGTTTTGGAGGTAATAGATTAATAAGAAAGATCTTAAAGCACCAGTACGAAATCTTCACACTGAATATTAAGAAATATTCAATTGATTTTCAAAGTAATTTGAAAATTGTTGTATTCTTTGTAATAATAAGAGAGTTTGTGGCCATATACCATATTAGGCCATTAAAGCAAATAATAAGATTTTACTCCTTAACATGTACGTATCAATTTTGTTGTATTGTATTTATAATAACATCTGTGAGGGAAGCAGATGGACTATATGTGAAAATAATTAAGTAGTTGGTAAGTTTCAATTACTAATTTAATTAGTAGTAATAGTAAATATAACGAATTAAACATTTTCATTAGTAAACTAAAATTAAGTAAATTCATTCTGAATAATTACTAAGGTAATAACATAATTTTAAGCTATACATGTTTTCTTCTTGTTTCATTCTTATACTAATGCTAATAGTCACCTGCAGTTTCACATGCAATTTCTCAGGCTTTGCGTCTGTATGAGCACTTCCAAATCGAGTGAATTATATTTCCAACGTCAATTTTAATTTCTTCGTACGACCAAGAAAATATGTTAAAAAGTGTATATTATGGTCATTTTATAATTTAATCCGGCCTTTGTTCCAAAGCTGATTTTGTACTGTATATCTCCCAATTACGAAAACGTATATATACATAAACAGCTCTGAGAAGCCTACGTTTGTCAAAAGGCAACTTAGATAGGTTTCATAGCGGTCTTTAAATGTAAAGTAAAAGTTAGACTTATATCTGCACTGCTAGCAGTTACCCGCTGCTTTGTACTCAGTTTACTTAGGCGTTGTGCATGGTTATGACCACTGTTGGTTCCAGTGTATTATATTTCCGGCGTAAATTTTGAGTTTGCTTTGTTGCCACGATGAATAATACGTTGAAAAGTTTATAATTATAGTCATTGTAATTTTCTTCGCTCTTAGGATGTGCTTTTCCATAGTAGATTTTTTTAAATTTCCCGATCAAGACAATGTATAATACAGATCCCATATATAACTAATATGGGTTTTAGGTCAGTCTTTTAATGTATCGAAAATGTTTAAAATATTTTAGAACATTTACGAAATTTTATCTAGCATATTTTTTGTCGACTGCTTCAAAGGGAGTCTTTCGGAATAAAATTCTGACCTAATGTTTAAGAACATTTTATAAGGTAGATTAGTATTACCTAATCGCTGAAATCTAAAATGGCATTAAGTTACTTATTACAAAATTTACTCACTATAAATGTAAACAAATTGAAAATAATAAAAAATGTTTACACAAAACAGTTGATTACACATAACAGGTATATTCAATTAATATTACACCACTTTGAAGACCAGGATGGGATTTTAACTACTTAAAAAGACAAGTAGGGCGTAGCCCGCAGGGATTTTCGAAAAATGAATAGACCTATATTCATCCCAGGAACCACAAAAATTTCAATGTAAAATTTCAGTACAGTCGGTTGAATAGTTTACAAGTGAAACCAAAACAAATAAACAAAGGTACTTTCATATTTATAATATTATTACTATACACCAGTGTTAATTATAATTTGTTCCAAATTTTCAATGAGTACAATGAGCATGTAAATATTAGCAGAAAATGGTGTTTATTCACAAATCCATCGAAAAAGGAGCAGGAAGAAGCAATTAGGCAAGATGGTATATTCAGAAAATCAAATGCCCAAATTACAACTGATTCGACAACCGACGCGATGTGTATAGCGACGTCGCCGTCTCGTAAAGATAAAATGTAACGATACAACAAACTGCGAGAGTTATCGTCACATCCGCTTGATTACTCCTGCTTACAGTCATCATTCCAGTCAAACATCTGACTGTCTCCCTCTTTACAACTGATAAAAAGCTTTCCCGTTTTTCAAGAGGATCACTATTTGCCAAGATAAATAAATCATAACAAATTGTAAATCCTACGTTGAGATAGATGACTGTTAGGTTAACTAAGTAAGAAATAAAGACTAAGGTAATAAAACAACATCCATTTTATAAATTGAGTTATAAGTTCGATTTATTTATAAATGAAACATAATTAATTATTCTCTTTTATTTCAGATTCTTCAGTTAAAACAATAAACTTAATAACTATAAGTATATAATTATTGAGGAGGGCTCTAGATTTTAGCTACCATGTATTTATTCAGTGCCTAAACAATAACAGTACTAGTACATTTAAAGACCAGACTCAGATTTGGAGTATATTTTTTTTAAACCAGTAAGTTTTTTTTTTTAATTTCAATCAATTTACCAGGTTTTAATCAATTACAATATAGACCCAATTCCACAATGTAGCACATGTTAAAAAATTTTCGGTCTTTTTAAACACTCGTGTAAGATCTCAAACACTATCACGTGACCCACACGGTGACGGTGTGGACTGTTGTTTTAACAAGCCGCCCTTAGAACTAATGACTCTTTTAAAAACCCTTTCATCTCATCCTCGGTCCACGTAAGCGTCTCATTTCCTTTTATCTACATTTTGCTTTGTGGCCAAATGCGTTATGAAGCGTTACCGAACCATGCAATATAAAAAAGTAATTTATATGATTTACTAGTTTGTGAATTAACTCTTGGAAATGAATATTGAACACTCCCTAATTTAAAGTTTTCTTTGATTAGTGATAAAAGTAAACTTTATTTAACATTACGAATGTATGATTTATACTAATTATTGTAAGTAAAAATTGGTGTTGTTATAGATAAAGTTTTAATATTTTACTATTCAACTTAAAAAACATTAACAGCAACTACTAAAAGTATTCTTCTGAAACCACACACAATTATCTCTCGTATCAACTGCAATCAAGACTCTCGCTAATGAATCGTTATGTGTAGGTCATTTATGGTGACTACAGGAAACTTTTTTTGTAGATTTGCGCTACTTTAAAACCTGAAAATTACAAGAATTTAGTTCAGACTCGTATGTAATGTAAAAACAATATATTTACTACGAATGCAATATTACCAATATTAAATGAATTATACCCATAAATACACTATAAAAACAGGTTTTCAAATCTATGTTTCTGGGATCTTGCTTCCATCAACGAAAAGATCAATGTTAAAACACCGTTCTTTAGGAATTATGAACTAGTAGATTATCCAAATGATATAAGGTTTGATAGATAATGATATTTGTTTAAGACTTTTATTTAAAAACTTATATCAGTTGTCAGTTTTTCAATGGAATGTTTCCTTTATACGTACTTGTATAGTTACAATGCTGTAAATCATTGCTCATATTTAAGCAACTATAAACTACTCGTTCAATTCATATTATTTCTTTACAGGACCATTTTAAATACGAAGAGTTTATATAATGTAATTCTGTCAATCGTTTCAAATTGTAATATTGGTTGCCAAATGAAACTGAATTATTGTTAAAATTAATCTCTTACCACAATTATTAAAGTTTGTAGAAAACAATGTTGGTTTTAGACAATAATAACATTTGTATTGTACCTTCTCACATATTCAACTCTGGTTAGAACGGTGGAGATATAGCTACTAATTTCGATATTTACAGTTTACTGGTATGCATTGCCATATTCCTCTTTCCAATATGTCGTTTGTGGGTCTGGAAACATTTTCTGTTCCAAAGCTGTAGTCTATATTCGGAAGCTAGCCTATACATGGTGGGGCGCATGGTTGAACAATGAATTTATTAGCATGGCTTATTAAGTGTGTTTCTAATAGGAAAATGTTAAGCCTATTTTCTGTTCGATTCTTTATTTTACAAGATACCACCACTTCTTGTTGGATGAAAAATATCACATCGATAGCTTATTTTATTCTCAAGATGTTCTAAGGGGATACACAGCCATCATACGAAAAAAAACATCATTAAATCACCCTGGCATACAAAAGGGAAATTGTGACAGGCTACTATAAGTCTTCAATTTAGAGATAGAATTGTGAAATAGGATACACAAAAATAATACCCGTATGTAAGACCTTGTTCTCTGTATTCCCTCTAAAGAGAGAAAGAAAATTGTCAACTTAAATCAGAATGCCATTAAGAATTCTCATAATGGCTGCACTAAACAGTCTCGAGGTTCATATACTGATCACTGTACAAGAGAACGTATCATAACATGAGAATTCTCTTCTGTAAACATTCTTTCTTGCTTAACCTGGATCTCAGAATTCACACAAATTGAAAATAAGCACTTATACAGTTAGTATCAAACACACACCACACACACCACACACACACACCACACACACACACACACACACACACACACCACACACACACACACACACACACACACACACACACACACACACACACACACACACACACACACACACACACACACACACACACACACACACACACACACACACACCACACACACACACACACACACACACACACACATATATATCGCTATTCAGAATATCAGTAAAGGTTTTAAACAAAATGTTAACTAATTTATAATTTCTAGACAGGTGTTATTTTTCCAATATAACTGATACAATAAAAAACTGTGGTAATGCAAGTTTTATTTCTAATTTAGAAACATATAGGCTGAAACTATAACACCAGCTCTTGAGCCTAGTATTATTGATCATCATGCCCTAAATTCCACAAGATAATTATTTATTTGTATCCTGATGGTTGTAAAAGTATAGTTTTATTGATTTCACTACAAACTTCCTTTTTTGAACTAACAATTAAAATACATGCAATTAATTTTATTCCACCCATAATGGTATGTGATAAGCTAGAGTTGAAAATGGAGGCTCTGAATTCGACAAATAAGTTTTAGAGTCGTGCCCGTCATGATGTGAAAAATCATATTTAAAAATGGATCACATAAATAAACATATGTATTTCATACAACTTTAGTACACTAATATTGTTTATTTGTTAACTTCATTGTCTACAGATGCTGCCATCCAGTTCTAATAATCCAGACCATCTTCCTCAAAATGTAATAATATCTGACACTTGTTTAACTGCGTTTTATGATTGACGAGTTTTTATATTAAGAAAATCTGCCCAGGTTAATTAAAAACGGTAAAGAATATAACCGTGTTGTTTCGTTCTCGCCAGTTGTTACAGTAAGCCAAAACGAATTAGATAACTTATTGCAGTTCTTATTCCTAATGTTGTAGCTCAAGTTCCATCATATTTGTACTACATTGCTATAATAAAAGTGGCAATTCCTGTACATTACTTTAAATTTATTACGAAGAAAACATTTTAGTATTCGATTCCTTTGATAATTTTATATTTTTTTATATATCCATTTTAGTCTAAGGAAGGTCAAAAATCATGTGATATTTTCAGCTATAAAGTTCCCCAAAGAGGCAGACAAATTTCTTTACATTTTATGGTTGCAAATGTTAGATATACAGTGCTTAATCAGCACATAGTAAAGACAGAGTTACTATCTAATGTATACTTAAGAATGCACCAGTGACGAATAAACCATTTAATTCACTTGGAATATTATTTAAAGCTACTATATAAAACCCACTTTAATTAACAAAGCTGTGAATGTTTGCTGGTAAGGTACTCGAAAGTGGCTGGCTCCTTTAACATCGTTTATTGCATTTTTACTCGTTTATGGCTAAAAGAAAAATAAAGAGATGGCGCTATATCCCCTTATGCCGGAAGTAGAACATAAGTAACGCAAGTAGATGATTTGTAGCCAAATTAGTCTTTTAATATCAGTTGGATCTCAAGACGCAAATGCGTAACAACAACACTAACCCAACTGTGGAACCGTAAATAAATTAGACCGGAAGTGAATTTAACGGCCGGAACTGCCAGTGTTTACCACAAGAGCTTTCCTGTCGGTCTTAACTATAAATTTATTTTTACACTTGAAATATCTTAGACTGGAAGTAGATTAGAAGGTCTGGTAGTAGATAGTTTTCACCCAAGTAAGTCTTTGAAACAAACATATATATTTTCTTGTTCGGGCAACATCAACTGTAAGACCATAAATAAACAAACAGGAAGTAAATTTAAACGGCCAGAACGGACTATTTTGACCACAGTAACTTTTCAATTGCATGTTAGTTATATATTTATGTGTCAGGACAAAAAAAGCAAACTATCACTGTGGCACTTGAAAAAGTTTAGGCAGAAAGTAAATTAGAACAACCGAAAGTAGACGCTGTTTAATCGAAATTGGTTTTTGGTGGTATATATTTTCTTGATCGGGCCACAACTCAAACTCAACTATGACATTCAAAATACCTTAGATAGGTAATTAATCTAAATAGACGGACAAAGTTGACACTTTTTGACGTAATTCAGTTATTGAGACCTATATCTATATATTTATTAATACAAAAAATACTAAAATAGAACCAGTAGAAATTGTATTTACGTTCAGTATCTTTCAACTATATATACTGATATAATATGTTCTTGATAGATCTACTTAACTTTTTTAACTATTTGCATAATATTTATAGTACTAACTATTTGATTTACAGTAAGCAGTATCTGTTCAAGAGATACTATGTGTCAAAATACTTTATAATAAATTTATATGGTTATTATATTAGCCGTTTTATGTCTAACATAAAGAAAATTCAAATTTCATCACTTGTGTTTAAAAGTAAAAGTAAAATTCAATGAATGTCTTATGTAACCCGGAAAACTTAAGGCTAATAAGCCCTCTCAAACACAACCTGGGAACCAAAGGCTTAAAGGTGATTTTCGAACCTTAACCAATTGCCGGGCAGGCGGGATGCTAGCAAGGACAGGAACGCCCAGCAGCTACGCTCGAAGCTGCTTGATTCGGTTATCTTTTTATAACCAATGTACCTGCTACACTGCGCCATTTGCACAGAGTGCTTAGGGTTTAAAGATTTACTTGCATTTCGGTCATATATGGCTAATCAGTCTAGCTAAAGCTATGACCAGATACCATAGGAGCTGGTATTTTAGAGTTCTTAAGTTTTATTCTTCATTTGTCGCACAGCGCAGTTAGTAAGAAAAATGGCAATAGGGATTATTCAATACATAGTATTCAGATTAGAAATCCATCGATAAAATGTGATTACCAGAACTGCAAGGCCTTGCCCACAATTATTGATACAGAGCGTACTGCATCTATCCATTTTATTACCGTTCACACTATTAGTTTTATTTTCATTACTCATAACGTAACTGACATTGATATGTATACAATTTTTTGTATGTATGTGGATACAATTTTGAAGATATAAAAAATTCGAATATACAAACACTAAACATATGCAATATATGTAACTTCTATAAAACTGACCTTAGTATAAAATATACGTAAACACAAGTTCTAACGTTTACTAAGTATTAATAATAAAATAAAACGCTTGTTATGTGTCTGATTTAAAGTACGTTATTTTTAGTAACAAATAGTGAGGAAATAACCAAACAATAATATTAACAACTGTTTTTATTGCTGTACAACATTAAGATGAGTAATATATTTTCAATTCAAAAATTTACAAATACTTTGAGAGTTTAATAATTTAGCTATGCTTAAAAATTAATAAAACATTACAACACATATTACACGGATTACAAGAAATGGAACATAATACAACCAAATCGACAGAATAAACAAAATCAGTTACTAACACCCGTTCCTTCCCACGGAAACAATTTACTTGGAGTTTTTCATGCACAACAGGCTACTCGTTCTGGTTGAGTTGTTTGTTTTCTTACATATTCGTAATGTGTGATAAATCCCATCCTTAAAAGGATTCCAAGTACTATATAGGGATTTTAAATTATAACTCACATTTTACTGCCCAAACGCTAAAAGTTTTATTACCAAACATAATTTTGAAATTCATTTTCAAAAATTATTTGTATTCTTATGGTAATTATTCCACTTCTTAACAACAATTCTTTATGTGCAAAGTATAACGATCATTTTAGTATTACTTTCATGGTATTTTATAAATGAAATTAATGTAATGCATTTTGGTTTAAAATTAATAAATGTAATAAGGTAATTAAGAATGTTTTAAATAATTAACTTAAATATATTTTGATGATTATAAATTATTACGGTAGTTCAATTTAATTGTAATGTTTAGTTAGACAAAGTATTTCTGAGCTCAATAGAAAATATTATAGTATTTTTCTTATATTTATATTATTCTATTTTCAGTTAGTTTAGTTCGTATATTAATAATAGTTTTAAATCTGCAGCGTAGTTTTGAACGGTTTTTCTGGAATGAATGTTTAATACTACAGGTAAATTAAACTAAACGCATCAGTTTAGAGGTCGATTAAATAAAGTCACCTAAAATAAACCTTATTAAAACAAGTAATATTTAGGTCTCTTTATTTTAGTTATAATCATTATAAGTATTTACATGTAAGAAAAGGTACATTTATTTACATTTTGTGTCATCTAAATGGTGAACTAGTTAAAACTCCTATAAAGAGATGGTTATTGAATTTAAATAAACTCAGGGAATGAATGAAATAATTTTAAATTTGAAAACTCTTCGTACAGTGTATCTGCATTATCAAAATAATGTTCACGACAGAGATAGAAACAAGAATACCATAAACATTCATTTTAGACACACTCAGAACTGGGATTGTCTCCCAAATAACTCTTAAATAAAGTACTTTGTGCATTCATATATTCTTTAAAGAACCTGTTTCTGCAACATTATACTTCAGTTCATAAGAAAATTAATAAATTAATATTTCGTTATAATACTGATTGAGACAATTTACATCCGTATTATAAACAAAAATATACTCAACAATCTATTATTTCAAGAAACGTATACAAGTGTAACTATGTGATCATTAGTTAGGAACTCTTGAAGAGAATTCTTCGGTATGTGTGGTTGAACATGGCTAATTTCCTCGTCTCTCCTTTTCCAGTAATGCTATTAACTGGCTTGACAGAAAGCTGCAACTAGTTGTATATGGCATACGGTTGGAAAGAAAAGAAACTTTCAATGCATAGCGTACCAGTTCTTCAATGGTCTGCTAGTTGGCTAAATGGCTTTTAGATCTGAAGTTCTAAAGGTAGTAAAATTATCCGAATTTTCAACCAATGTAAAACCGTAAAAAGGTACTGATTTTGAGGCAAGTAGCATTTTTTAATACTACTACTGACCATTAAATAGCTATATTTGTTACAGTTAAAACGGTTTGTATATATGGTTATATTTATATAAATAAATCAATAGAATTGATTATAGAGAATCAGACAGAACGTAACAAACATATTACGAAACAATAAAAAAAAGTAGCTTCAACACACATGTTCTTGTATAATGCAAAAATTTTTGTACTTAGTTTGATTGATGATTAGTGCATTCTGTAATTGAGAATCATGGTTGCCCATAATTCAGCGGTAAATATCATAGAATTGGAATTTATCCTAATTTTGTCCCATCACCCCAAAAATGAGTAGTTCTTCTTTTGGAACAATGGAAACCTATGTACTACGTTTTATGTCACTATACAATTTGTACCAAGATTTATCGCACGGACATTGCGAAATTGATCATGTACACAAAAAACGATACCGTTTTAAGAAGGCTCAACTGGTTCCTCTGAATATGCCCTTGACGTTTCGTTGCCGTGGTAACTAGTGTCACAATGTATATTAAACGCGTATCGTAATTTTAATACTAAATAATAGCTTTTAAAGCACATTTTATAAAATATATGCCTATTGGAAATATTGACGTGTTTGTCTGAAACTCGGCGAGACGAACTGAACCGGAGTGGGACCGAATGAGGGAAGCATTTTGGTACACGGTGAAGTAGAAATTGTGGTTGTAGTATGCTTCCACTTTCATGTTTGCCTTAGTTCTACTCAGTGTTTGGCTATAATCTTGGTCTTAAATTCAGTTGTGGCACATTTGCCGACAGTGAAGCTCCACGGATTAACTTGCTTAATACCCTGATCACTTTGTTGAAAATGTCATGGAACTCCTCAATTTAACACGTTGATATGATCATAGATTGTTTTATTTACTAATAGTTATTATCAGAATTTTAGAATATTTATTTTATATTAATAGTGTAACCTAAAGCTTCCTTAATACAAGTAAGAATAATAAATCACACATAATAATTTCATGGTGTTTTATTCGTACTAAGCACCTTTAAAATTCAGATAATTTTTCTTCGTATAAAAAGATAATTGGATTAACGTAAAAAAAGTAAACAGATAATTCAACTAAATTAACATATGTTTTATCTACCTTGCTAAAATATGCACTTTATTTATCAGTAATTAAGTTACATTGTTTAAAGTCAATCAAATAATACATTTTTAGTAAAACTTTTATATGATTTATTATTTATATGAATTATTTATTCATGGGATTAATTTAGGCACTTCTGTACGTTTCAAAATGTTCTAAAGTAGACTATACGGGAATTTTCTTGTATATGTGTAAAATTTCAAGATTTTTTCGATATTTTTGTATACATGGCCAGTATTATTTTTATTAATTTACTTATAATATTAACTTATTTTAAGCATATTGCCGAAAAATCATAAAGATAGTGAATTTTTAGTCCAATTTAGATGTTTTGAGAAATAGGAAAAGACGTTTTGAGAATATATACGAATGGTAAAAATACTTAAATTTAATTCCCAATTTATAAAAAAATTGATATTTTAATTATTTTTTAAGTTTTACACTAGTACAGTAGTATAAATTTGTTGAATCTAAGAGTGATAAATAGGAGAATAAATTGTAGAATTTATTAGTTTTTGCTGATAAAAACTAAGGAATACGCCGAATAACAGCTTTGCTAGACGTGGTCATCAGTGTTCCTCTCGTAATGATGGATGACTAATTGTACTGGGATGATCGAATGGTAGCTTTACATCTCGTTTGCGTAATTACATCATATATAGACTGCATTGTCGTATATTTTATTATCATACTAACAGTGGTATATGGATATATGTCTCTCAATTGCAAAATAAAATAGTGATATTAGGAGTTTTCATGGTCCGAAAATAATTGAGGTTAGATTTAGGGTCAATTTTTTATGGTTCATTACTCCATCATCCCTAACTTCTCTCTATAGTGAAGGATTATCAATTCTTTCCAAAACTGAATTATTCCTTTCACAGGTTCAAGACTACACATGACTTTTTTTGATATGGCAGTTAGAAAATGATGAACGTCTGCGAAAAGTATTTCTGATTAATAAGGCTGCCACATTTTTCAACTTTATAGGAGAAAATAATTATTAATAAGGGTAAAATTTAACTATGTACCTAACTACAATCTTATTAACCGTCAGCATTCTTTAAAAATTTATCTCGTATATTGTTTTGATAATGTTGAGTTTTCAACCTACTTTTAATTCAAAATGTTCAGCTTTTGGGATAAGACATTGTGAGAAAGATAGAATAAAAACAATCGGCATTTTTGTATGCTTCTTTTATTATTTACTTTTTTTCAAGGGAACATGGTTAAAAGGATAATAAATTCCATGGGTATTTTTATACAGGACATTGGTTGTACTTAAAAAAAACAAATTACACGGCCAAATGTGTGTCTAAAAGGACAAATGTACATGACTGGTCAAACTAAAAAACTAGGAATATGTTTATGCTCGAACCCGTTTGAAATACACTATCCAATCTTTCCTTACTCAAATTATAATTTATTAAGGGCACGAAAGGGTCTTCTCAAAATCGAGCTTCGTCTTCCCTCTATCTGTTTATGTGACAACTCTATAGAAAGGTCCTACATTAAACTCGGTACATAGGTCACCCTTGCTGCAAGGAAGAAACCTATTGATGTTGGGATCAAATGGTCAAAGAGCATTCTGTTTATCCATCCGTCCGTGCGACATCCCTTTCGTTACGTTCTGTTGGGTCTTTCAATACTCAGTTGCATGTATACGTTACCTTATAATTTATAATCACTAAAGAAACCGACGGCAAGCCAAAAGAAAACGTTCTACGAGTTATCTTGTCATTCATCATTTGTATACACTACAAATTAGTATTTTTGTTCATTAAATTAGTTTTCCTGTCAGTGTTAAAATACGAGTAATGCAAGTCTACACACCAAGTTATCATAAAATGAGTTATGCGGTGGGATATGTGTTGATCAGTGATATGTTTAAATCTCTCGTGCAGTTACTCAGTTCTTTAGTAATGTGTTTATTATGCTATTTTCACGTTGTGTTCATGGTTACCCATAATATTCGCTATCGCTCAGTGAAGCTTAATGGAGTGATATGCACATCATTGGATTCGGTGTTGTTCATATAAAAATGAAGCTTCATGCAAAATTTCAAATCTATACGTTAGCTCGAGTTACCGTGTAGACAGAGAGGCAGATAAACAAACAGAGAGGTAGAACGAAATTTGTTCCAGCTTCTCGAATGATAGGCTTCCCTAACACTCACCCAAAAATACGTAACGTAAAAATATTATCAAACATAAAAGGCGCAAGCTTTATGGATCAGTAAATGATTTAAAATTGTCTACCTAACCAGAGTCTCTGATAAAAATATAAAACATGTGTTAACAATGAAATCACGTGTGTAGTTAGTTAGTATCGTTTGGTTATTAATTTCCCATTAGCGGCCATCCATATCATTAATCTATGTTTCAGTATTATCCAACGCTGTAGACGAAGTGCTGGATTTAAGTGGATTTTAGTTAAGCAGATAATAATTAATATCTGGATTAATAGTTTTCTGCAACCAATAAAAATTTATTTAAATTATTAAAACATTTTATTAATTTACTAATACGGAAAATAAACTGGTTTGTTTTATGATTTTTCGTCTTCAGTATTTAAACGCTAATATAATAAAATTCGTTTAGTAACGCTGTAAGCAGGTAAAATACAATTATAAATATTTTATATTATTTGAGAAAAATTAACAAATATGCAACTAAAGTCACTTACCGATTTGTGTTACAGTGTTAAATAACAAACAATACCGCTTATGAATTAAGTAATATGGAGTAAACGCTTTATTAAATATCATGCTGCTACTACACTTGTTGAAAATACATTTTTCTTCTTCAATTTTCGCTTCTATGACATTGGACTTTAATGACTCCTGGGAGGGGCTTAATGAGTACTCGCCTTAGTATACAATGCCCTCTGATGAGGCGTTATTATTGCATACGAAATATGTAAGCACTGTAGCACTGTATTTTTATTGAGTAACCGATAAGAGCAACCTCACATAAAATTTTCAAGTAATAAAAAATCTGTCCATTTGAAATTGTGATATGAATTTATTGAAAACAAATTATTCAAAACATGGCGTTTTGTTATTTTGTAGTGAAACTGGTTGTATAATATTTATAACTTCGTCCCTTCATAATATATAATATGATTTAAATTTTGGAATAATTTGTTTTACAATTGTAGTTTTCTATATAATTCTCAAAAGGCTACATTGGGTGACTGACACAAGATCACTCGTCTCTGATTGGTAGAAACAGTACCAGATATAGTCGCACCATTGAAAACTCGTGATCTCGGCGTAGTGTCCCTTCTCCCACATTTGGCTAAGAAACATGCGAAAGTTTATCTCGGCTACCAAGTCGCTCGTTTTTGGATCGAGCAAGTAACGTCGGTTGCCATCAATTTTCTCTTCAAAATAATCAGTTGAGTGCTTTACCACGAGGTCCTCGTTCAAATGTAGTTTGGGGATTTTCCCATGCAGTTTCCTATTCTTTCCATTGATATCGCGTGATTCTGCATATTTGGAGCTGTATTTTGCGCACAATTTTGTGTATCGAATTCTTCCATAGACAGTGTTGGCACTCCGATCAGAAGAAGAAGACTTTCCGATACTTTCTCTGCTGTGTGACAATTCATAAATTTGGCATTGCTGAATGCCAAATGTTGAATTTGGCATCTCTCTTTTCCAAATAAACCATCGATAAAAACCCTTTCCCTGCATGTTTACCTACCCATTTTCTACTCACAGAGTTTTAATGGGAATATGTATTAAATCTTTTAATTTACCTTTAGGGTTCACTTCGAGCCGTGTTAGTTTAGTTAATAAGTTATTAGGACACTGATTGCTCTTCGTGACTCGGCTTATTGTAGTTGTGAAATTAAATATTTAAATTAATTTAATTACTCTCTTCACGCATTATTCACGAGTAATATAAAAAATATTTTCATCTATAATACATGTACTATTTGAGTTTTCATTAGCAATATTATGGAACTGTCAGAACTAGGGATGCGCTGTTTAGTTCTTAAAATTATTCATCTGATTTGTTTCAGTTGCTTGTGGCAAATAATGTTTACTCCTCTACATTTGATAAATTTCATTTGATGAGTTACTTACGTATAGGGCCTCACTTAGAAAAACCGAAGACTTTGACCGCATAAAACCTTATAAGAATGAAAAGCAGATGGAGGTTTTTAAACATACAGATTTCACTTGAATTATTGAAAGTAAGTTTCTGAGGAAACATTTAATTTATTGTTGCGGCAATGTTGTGCAATTTTGTTATAACGAGTGTATTTTGTTTAAGGTTTGTTTATTGGTTTTAATAGTGGATGGTTTGAAATGATAATACTTTGCGGGACATTTGCCATCGAAATATGTAACAAAAATAGAAGACTAAGTTTCTACGGTTTGAATTTAACCTCTTCTTCAGATGAAAACTAAGGCTTAAGGTTAACATACACAACATTAGTCACATAAAAACCTGATCACTAACCATGTGACTCTACAGGCGCACAGAACAACATAACATAAGTAAACAACATTGGGCTCTTCTATTGCACATTTTTGTAAGATAAAGGTATATACATATAACAAAATTATATATACCAATACAAAACCATTGGTCATTCATGGGAAAAATACATAACGAAGTTAAGTCATTTGTAACATGGTTCCTTCCTCCAAGATAAGATTTCATCCACTCAGAATTTTCACCAAAACCATAGAAGTACATCTTAGCCAATAAGATCTTGTGACTTATGGGATCAAAAGTCTGAGAATAAGCCATCATTATATTTTCCGCTGTCTTTAGTGTCAATGAAATCACAGTATAGATTCATCAGGGCAGTACATAATTTTCAAAGAAATCCGTCAACGCATAAACAAAAACACGATCATTTTAAAGGTACGCTTGCACAAGCCAGGAGCAACAAACATGTCAAAATAGTTTATGCCTCTCAACTGACAAAAATTATTGTTGTTTCCGGCTTGTACGAACAAGCATTTAAAGTGTCGTGCTCGCTTATACGTTGACGAATTTCGTCGAAAAATCTACCGCTGTAATCATAATAAAAATTGCAGGATAGTTCCACCATTGTCGTTTTTTATAACTGGTTAAAATGACTAATACATCTCAGGTTTTTTTTGTTAATATTGAAGCAAACTACACGACTATTTGTTTGTTGTTTTCTCTTATTTATCAATACCTATGTTTGGCATCTGTTCCATTTCTACTTCTAGAGTTTATTAAAAATTGAAACAAAACTGCGGCTAGCACTTAAACGAAACATTTTCTCTTCCTTTGTTTACAGGACATTTTTTTGTTTGAAATAATGAGTAATTATTCACAGAAGTTTGTGCAACCCTTTCCTGAATAATCTGTAGCCTATTTATCGCACAATAGCTTTTTAAATAGTTTATAAAAAAATGATAGCTTTATCTTAATTCTCTTAATGTTAGAGATGTGTATGATATTTTCTTACATTTTAATTTTGAATGTAGACATTTTTGTGTGACACTGAAAGAGTAGCTTCTTAATTTAAATGCGTACATTGTAATGGTTACAATAATTGAGAGCTAAATCTGACGGTATTTGATAATAAATAATGAATAAGGGTGCGTTCACAAAGAAAGCTGGTTATAAGTACTTATTTTCAGCGCTTGCTCCAAGCGCTTGAGAATTTTGTTGTGTGTACACAACAAACGCTTGCATTTCAAGCTTAATGTTTTTTTCAGCTCTCGTTGAGACGATGTCTTCATCAAGTGATGAAGAGTTATTTTTACTTGAAAAGGTCGAATTAAAAATTCGTAGAAGGAAAGTCAGTGTTCATGCAATTAACCGCGGAAGAGGTAGGTTTGGGGAATACCACCATCTATTTCCTCAATTGAAAAAGCACTTTTCTCACGCCGGTTGGAGCTTGCAAGCGCTTGCAGGCCAACTTGAAATTCGACCTTTTCAAGAAAAAATAACTTTTCATTTTGTACACACAAGATAATTCTCAAGCGCTTGGAGCAAGCGCTGAAAATAAGTACTTGTAATCAGATTTCTGTGTGAACGCACCCTAAGTTATATACGTGGTACTTTATCTCTTATAAATATTTATTGTAGTAGAATTGTGTCAGTGAAAAGAATTGATTCAAAGAACCGAAATTGTTTCTGACTGCGGCAGACTATGACGGGTATCGAGTTGAAGTAAATGGAGCATAACGGCTGCTACTTTCAGTTCACTTGTTTGTCTCAATGTGGAATGGATCGCGATTGATACATGCCTCGTGTACAGCTTCCTCTTTGAATACATGTAACCCATTCGGTTTCAATAAGTTCAAATTCCAGGAAATATCCTTTTACACCCTTATTAGGATTCTTCTATGAATTGCTTAAAGTAATTACTGGGGATGTTATATTAAACGTCAATATTAAATGTGCTGATAGTTGTGATCAAGTAAACTTTTACCTCAGTAATTGCGTTTGTTGGTTGTCTAAAATCTTCGTACTAGAAAAAAACATTACTGGTGATAACTTTTGTACACTTTAATAATAATATTTAAAAAGCGTTTATAACTAGATTATGTTTGAATACGTCATGTAGTTCTGAAGTGATTTTGTGAGTTTGGTAAAATTCAAAAGGTAAAATAACTCCACTCTCAAAATAGAGAGGTAACTATCTCAACTTCTTCCAGTCCAGATCGATTTAAAAAACATAGCATTAATTTAATGAAATGATAAATTGACCAATGTTGCTCAGAGGAGTGGATTGGATCTAATAGACGCATAGGGGAAGCATGACAAACCATCAAGGTTGGAAACTGAATGGAACACTTGAAACGCCTCACTGAATTATGGTCGGGAGCCCATTACGTACTTAGTACAAAAATCACTTACTTTTGCTAACATGAAATGTATAATTAAAAATTTCTATGTCTTAGGGTTAGATTTATATTACATAAGACAAGTATGCTTGTTCCTATTAACAGTATACTTTGGATTAGTCCGAAATGGATGATCGTGGAGGTTTATTTTTGTAAAATAAATAAAATGATGTACTGTATGTCAGTAAATTTGGTATTGTACCGTATGTAACTATTTCTATGACTTCAAATGAAGTCCACAAATTTCTCTACAGCATGCCATTATATTTTCATAAATAGCTCCAACAATTTCAGTATTGTTGATTTTTTTGTGGGTATACGCGATTTTTGTGGGTATCAGTTAACATTCACTGACACCTATACCACGTTCTTTGGCTTTCTACGCTACTTTCACGCAACATCATCATTTATGTTTTCTTCATAAACACATTACACTTCCCGATGGATTTCTGTTGCACTAGTACTTCCTGCTTTCAGGAAACGAAAATACACCTTAATTTACATTTGGCAGGAGAACCTTTAAAGTCGCCCATGTTTATGCGACTGTAGCTCAGCGCAAACTACTTGACCACGACAATCACAATAATTGTACCCAGGAAGATGCCCGATTGACTACTACGCACACCGTAGACTTGCCACGTGCCTGGCCGTCACGGCGTGAGATCGGAGGTTAAAAGTAATCGCCCTTCCATATATTTTTTATCATTTATACATAATACAACCAATTAATTCACACCTATTTATAAAGAAATATAAATTTTTTGTGGTTGGAGGTCTTGATACACTGTGTATAAATTTTACAATAGTTAGCAATAATATTGTATTAAAACTGTTAAGAATTGTCTAAGGGAATAACAACCTGACGAAGATAAAGTTTGGAGCATATTTTCCGCATATAAACATTTGAATCGTTGGTACGCGGGAGAGAAAGCATGATATCTAGTCTGCCCCGCATTAACAAATTTGCTTTTTATTATCTAAAAAACTAAAAGAATCATTTTAGTTTCAAATATTTTAATGCATTCATATGCAGTCTCCAAGGTAATAAAGAAGATACCAGCGATGCGGAGAAAGAAGTGCTTGACGACGTGTTTACAGATACGGACAAAGTTATCAGTTAATTGAGAGCGACAAGCGCTGTTTCCAGTACGTCACATCCTTTAGCGACATTCTCGTAGCTTACTACGCTAAATTTATTATGTAGGCGATTTAGCAGTTCCACTTTTATTATACTCAACATCTACTGTGATAGTGAGTAACTTACGTAACATTCTATTAGCAAATGCGATATTCAATATCAACGTTGACGTCAGCATACGTAGCGAAATTCAACATTAATTACAGTGTTAGTATCTCGGAATAGAGTATTATTATAAAAATTATTTTAGAATATAAGATGTTCTTTAAATAAATAAATATGAAGTTATATATATATATATATATATATATATATATATATATATACACACAAATACCACTCACTGTCTCAGTAATCAGCATGACTAAGAATACCTGTATATAAAACCTATAGACATATATTAGTTCCATAAGTGGCAGAACGTTAGCTATTCGATTTATTGTGTATTGATAAGAGTTATCCATTATTTTAAGGTAAACAAACCAAGGATATACTCAAGTTTCAACTAATTCCTTGGAGAGATGAAACTTTATAATTAGACTAAAACATTTACCTTTATGATAGTATGCCATTCTCATTAATGACACTTTAACTTCAGTGTAGCAGTCAAATTTTTTTGTACATTTTCGTGGTAGATGATGATCAATTGAGTTTAGTTTGATACATAAAATGGATTTGGATTTAAGATGGATTTTTGTAAAATATTTGTTTCATAAACTTTATTTTTTCCTATTTATAACCTCAGTGAAACGGATACTCAGTAACTTACGTTGTTAAAACTAACATGAACATACATCTATGTCGTAGCAGTACATGCAATATATAGTAAAAATACATTTGTGCTTCGTTCTAGATTGTAGCATAATTTAGTGTCACCATAGATAAATGTGCAAAAACTCTTTCCTCCAACAGGGGTCTTTCCGTAATCTCGTCGTAAAATTACTATGACGTATTACTATTTTTCAGTGGAGTTGTACATAAAAGAATAACTTTTCTTTTCGCTCGTGTTGTAAATTCAAAACAGAATGTGTACAAAAAATTATTTATTTTTATACAGATTTACAGGCAGTTCATATATGTACTCATAGATATTCCTTTAAATACATTTGAAGGTAACTGTTCTGAAAATTAAAATTGTTGTTTAATATATCATGGTAAATTGTACTTCATAAATTCGTGCACGGCATAAATCTAGTACTAGTACATTATCAGTTTTGATATTATTTAAAATGTCTCAGAGCAATGTCGTTTCGCTTTCTACCAAATCTTGATTTTGCTAGTCAGGACACAATACCTTATATTTAATAATATATTAAAACATTTGATCGATTCTTGCTAATTTATTTCCATAATAGTAAATTGCCATTTGGAAAAGTTAAGTTTTACCGCCAATAAAATGTCACAATGAAGTTAGTTTAGTTACATGAAACCGCTGTAAAAAATCCATCAACGATAAATCACTAGTTGAGTTAGCGCCAGTACTTTACTGATGATCTATTTCACCCCGGGGGATGGAAACAAGGATAAAGTAGGTCGGTTTTGCCTGGCGTCTCTTGTCTGAATTTGTAGCCTACTACTTCTCTCGTGGTTACGTGAGGTATACGTGATGTAATTCTAGTTTTTTGAAACATGGCATATTCGACGGAAGATTACTTTTCATGAAACTTTTAATTTTCACCATCTAACATTTCCCACCCTCATAAATGACACATTAACATATGTAGACTGGATTACTGTAGATTCCAAATCGCTTTGGGACAGCATATAGCGCCATACGATATGACGCTGTGGGCTATGTTCAGTCTAGTTTAGAGACAAGCACGGATTGTTTATTTTGTACAAAGTTATTTGCTTGATTGACTGCCTAGTATACTGCACACATATATGCAGTTGATTTGCAGCTGCATTACTCATACTCGCGTGAACTATTAAGTGTAATGTTGATCTTAGTGTCATAAATACATACATAAATGGTCGGTCAGGAATAGGCTTGAATTGAGTGTAAACAATATTTGTTGCTAACTAACGACTGGTACTTGTTGATCTAGTATGACTCTAATTCTGACAAAAATGTAACTGATATGAATGTAACTCCATGGGATTTGGGTAATCGTTAGCAACAAATTTACAGTGGTCTAATGGGTAATCATCATGGCAACGAGAAAATAGCAGAATAAATAAATGTTTTAACATGCTGAGTAGAATTATATCAGATTTTAATTAGATATATTAACACATTATGATTATTATTATTCTCAATGACGAAATGAGCTTTAGTCTTAAAATTTTTAAAATGAAATCTTATTTAAGCCTGTTACATGACACGTGCTGTTTCGTACTTCTAACTTGTTATAATTCGGATTTAACTAAGTATTGACAAATATCCTTGTTATAAAGCAGTGTAAAATAAAATTATTGACGATAAAGACATTATTATTGTAACATCAAAGATGTAAGGGTAGCTGACAGATGTGTCCTTTCAGTCATAACCGATAACTAATAAACAAGAGTCATTAACAGAGGTTATGAGGTTTTAAATATGGGAAGCTAGAACAGAAACTCCAAAATACAGAGACCTGCCACAGCTTCTGTAACTGTGGATCTCTTGTGGCAGGTATTTCGTAGTAGCCAGAAGTTCCTTATGTAAAATATTGCTGTAATAACAACACTAATCATTGGACGTATAGATCCAGTGAGGATAACAACTAATTGAAGAGAGGTGTACAATAACTCCTAGAGAGTGAGTAGGTTTTTTAAAATGTAGAAATATGGTCAGATAACAATAATTTGAGACGAAAGAGATAGAAATTACAGTTTTTTATAAAGAATTGGAGTTCTATTTGGTATAATAATAACACAAATTTGCATAGACAAGGTACAAGTACGCCACAGCACGTGTAGCATAGCAGGCCTCGTTGAGGTTGCATGCAGCATTTCACATCTATAGCTCATTTCATTATCGAAATGTCTCACGGCCAAATAGACAGAAAAAATCACACAAGAAGAGGTTGAAACGAAAATTATGCAGCATAGAACTCATTCTTGAACAACAAAAGTGTCATATAAAATTTAAAGAATACATATGAATCTCTCTCAAAATAAATTTTATGATTCATTCCAATTTATGATCAATACAATGTGTTTCATCTCAGTGTTTTAATCATGAAAGCCTACACACTAATTCACTATAAAATTGTGTTTTATTTATTGTATTTTAGATATTGAGATAGTTAGGTATAATGTAGTAACATGTGACATGTTTTGAATATTTTATGGTTGGATTGAGTTTGTTTCAAAGTGTATTTATTCTGATATTTTCTCATTGCCATAAGAAAAATATAAAGATATAAACTAATGCTCATCCATAAACCATGGAGTGAATATGTACTACCATAGATCTCAGTATTCCTCATATATAAATGACGCCAATAGTCAGTTTTTTTCGACATATCATGCGGATAGACAAAAAGTCAAATAGATAGAAGGAGATACAGGAATTACTTTTTCCAGCCTACGAGTGTAAGGGTTTTCTAAAGCTCAGCAAATAGTGTTGCAAGCTAGTTGCTCCAGAGTTCATCAAAGTAATTGTAAGCCATAGGTCCATAGGTATAAGAGACAAGGTTAGCCTAGAGATAAGTTCTCTGACAACGTTTAAAGATTAAATAGTCCCTAACCATTTATGTAGTGTGACCAGCCAGCCAAAATATTATAACGAGGTGGGCTATTACCTTTTCCAAGTGTTCGCTAAAATTTAGGGTTTATGTGACTATATATTATACCAAAGAATAAGGCATAATGATAAAATGTACAAGAATAAATTAATCTTCGCCTTTCAGGGATTATGTTAATAATTTATTATAATTATCTGTTATATGATACTTACACTTTGACTATATATAGGTGACTTACTTACATAGCCTTACATACATTGTGAGAAAAGAAGTGGGACAAACTTACTTTAACCGTACATATATCAAAACTCTCCAACAATCCATTTGTTAATAGTGAATGTTTTTAATTCTTTGAGATATGCACCTACTTCATACAAACCATTAGCGTAGAATTATCTGATATAACTGATTTTATGAGTAGACATATACACGTTGGCATTCTTGCTATCATCATTCTTACTTAAGGAACCCTTGAACTCATATGCAGGCGATTGCAAACTTTTTGTATAATTTTAATGTTTGTACTGGTCAGTTCAGTTACTAATCTCAACCCAAAATGCCTCTCTCAATGGTGCGTTTCGCTTGAGCAATTGCTTTAACTAAAAATGAACTAACTAAACGGGAGGCGCTAAAAAAATTAAATTATTCATCCCATGTGTCCATTAAAAATAATGTCAATGAAACGTTTCCAAAACATGCGCTTGTATCTTTAACTAATGGAAAGATCCGACTCTACTTGTTCCAAAAATTTTGGCATTGAGGCACGCATAAAAGTCCCCATGGCTGTACCTTTTTGTTGTAGATAAAATGTATCTGAAAAAAAAAAACCGAAGCAATTTATTGTAAGCACAACATGAATTATTTTTGTAATAAATGAAGTACTGAGTTATGTGACAATTTTTTATAAAGATAGTGTGTTTGATTCCTTCATCGTGCTCTCTGTTTGTGATAAAGATATGACACCAATAGTGACCAATATTGGATCCTTAAGATGAGGTTTGGGTGCAATTCTTTTTTTAACAAAGAAGTACTGAGAATTTTTATCGCAGATTTTGGACGAATTCTTGTAACTGGTTAGCCACATATGCGGAAATCCTTTGTATAGGTGATGAAGAAGAAGATAGTATTGGACGTCCTGGTGGGGGTATAATTTTCTTGTGCAATTTTGGAGAATATAAAAGACTGGCGTACTTGCATATTGTGATATACAACATTTTATAAATTATTATTAAAATAATAATTTGTTTGATTATGATAGAGAGCATAAGCTGTGCAGCGTAGAAGACTACACAGTAAATTAACTGTGCAGGTGTCACATGTTCTAAGAATACTCAGTGAGGACAGAGAGTTCTTGAAACATTAAAGTAGGTATAATTTAACCGCAATGTTCTGCTCACTGTACATTCAAGTTATGTGACTACAATATCTTCTCATGGACTGGATATTTCCCTTGGGATCATACGTTCCCGCTATTATTTTATTACTTTAAAACGGATTGTGTGTTAGATATTTTAATAAACAATGTGGTACAATGAAAAGTAATGATAATTCACTAAGTAAGGGTGTTATACAATGTTCAGTACTAAAGGTATTAATGTCACTCTGTGTGAAGTGTACACTGTCTGATGTTGATTGGGCCAATCAGCGCTACACAACGTCGGACACAGTTTAACTGGTAGTTCTATTACACGAGTAGTTCTACACGGAACTGCAGTAACTACATCTATACATAAAAAGAGATGTTCTGTCTAACTAACTAAGTCATAAACGCAAGGCAAAAACCATGAAAGATATACTTGAAAATTGGTAAATAGGTTTACAATGAGCCCTAGGGTCGCACTAAGGAAGGATTATTCTCTTCGACATTAGAACACCACTCTACTTGCCTCAAAAGTAGCGAAAGTTTCCATAAGAAATTTATTGCAGAAATTACACGTTATTAATTAATTGATTGAAAGCACCTGTTTTAATATAATAAACTATTCAATGTAAACATTATAAAATGACAGCACAATGTGTTTAAGTAATTTGACTACAGTTTTCAGTTTTTTTATATTTATCGTCTTGATTGCATAGAATGAGTGAGCTTGATATTAAAAAATGTCTTATTTTAACCTTTTCAGAAATCGCTGATGACAGAGAATATCGAGATAAGAAAATTGTACGTTTTATTAAAAATATAAATTTATCTATACATTTTAGCAAATATAAATTATGGAATGATTTAATTAGTAGTGTGATGTAGATATTGAAGACAAAATTACTATCCGATTTTCAATACAGATTTAAAGACCTTCAGAAATACCAACATACAGAAGAATGTTCCCCTGAAGGATGTATATCTTCTTAATTGAGGAAACAAAGTAAACTCAACTGTGGTTCAAGAAATATCTTAGACTGAAGGAAATTACAATGGTTGAAAGTAAATGGTTTTTGTATCGTAATAGGCTTCTCAGACCTGTGGGTATATACATATTTTATTGATCGGATAAACGATGCTAAATCAACTATGGCACTAGAAGTACGTTAGACCGAATGAAATTACAATGGCCATAAGTATACACTTTTTACACAATTTTATTGATTGTCTAGAAAGGCAAACTCAAACTTGGCGCGGTAAATACAATTATTTCGAACAAGAAGTGATCAAACACGTACAAAAGTAAAATAAGAACAGTAAGCAATTGTTTTAACATATGAAGCTGTTAACCATGAACACTGACACAATATGTAGGCTACTTACAATTTTAATAAAGTACTTAAATTTTTACTGAAATCGATTTATTCAATTGATGGTATGCTAGAGAGAAATTAGAGTTATTTCTCAAGTCCTTATAAAAATCGTTTAACTCCAGAAGTTAGGGATCCTAAAACACTGCTCTTTAATCTCACATCTAAGTTGGCTCAGGATGTTGGTATATAGTTAGTTATGAAATATTTAGTATTCCTAAATATTAACTAATTACTAACTAGGACAAAATTACAAAATAAGTTAGTATTTGTCAATATCCAGTCAATGAAAATATAATAACTGATAGAACTCTGATTTTTCTTTCCGCTTTTGGTAAGAACATAAGCGAATGTGCAAATGGTTTTTACAGGACTGGACCTAATACCGAGAGCTGACATTTCAATTCCTGTTATTACCATGACGCGATATTCAGATATGACTTAAAGGTTTGTTATTTCAGGTAAATTGCTTATTTAAATAGCCTGTTGTATTTCAGTGTCAACTCCATAAAATTTAACATACTTTGCTTACAAATGTATTTATTCTGTAATTTTTATCACTGCCATCAATGTTACCCTTAAGAATAATATGAAAGTTTTTGCTAACGCTCATCCAAATCCCATGGAGTGACATGCATCATTATCGAACTTGATTTTTCTGATTTAGAAATGAAATACCATACACCATTTTAAATCTATAGGGTCATTTTAAAGATAAAAACTACCCTTTTTCTGTGGATAGACAGACAGAAAAAAAATATTTTTCCAGCCCCTCGAGTTATAGGCTTTACTAACGCTCATCCAATTAGACGCATGTTCAAGTTATGTTTAAATCCTTTACAAAATTATCCAGTATACCGCGTTCAATGTAATTTTTGAAGACATTTACCATCTTATTACACTTACGGCTTAGAACTCCACCCTCTCGAGAAACCTATAATTTACCATTCATTGAATCGTAATATTTTAATGTTTGTTACATGCTTGTTAATGTGTAGTTCATATTTAAAAGTGATCTGAATATATTTAAAAAGCAAATAGAATTTAAGGTATTTTTGTTATTTCATTATAGGTAACACTTTTCTTGGAGAAATCTATGATAAGATGGTTTTATTTTAACGCATTTCGTTAATTTAAGGATTAGGAAACAACAATTAATACGAGTACAAGTTATGAGCTCAAGTAAAATTGCTTAGACGGATTTCTCACTTAGTTACATGTATTTTGGTGAACTTCAAATCTAATTTAAATCTATGAATTAAGAAAAATATTATTAATTGCACACCCTGTATGAGGCGAGGTTTGGGGAACATAAAGCTCGTCATTAGTAGGGAAATTTTATCAATCAAATGTTAGAATTATATAAAGTATTTCAAATATGTTACCATTTTGCCAACGAAATTTATTATGAAATTCAATATTATATCGGGTTATTTAACGTAAAATAAATATATTTATTTTTAGTAGTAATCCAAATATTAGTATTATGCATTTAACGAAGCATGATTTACTAATTCTGGAAATATTTCATTCCGGCCTGTCTGTCTCTCCGTCCTCCAGATATCTCTAGAACTTACTGACCTATTGACTTTAAATTTTGCATAAAACTTCTTTTCGAGTTAGTGAAGAATGGATTCTATTGTGGTGAATGTCCTACCATGGAAATTTATGAACGCAGGCTGATATAAACTTTTGTCTGTGTGGAGAGTTAAAATATGCCTGTTCATCTATCATCTTAGAATAAGCTACAAATATTGCATCGTTTGGCATACTCCAACTTCTCCTTTAATAGACTAAATATTAAAATGGTTTATAACAGAAAACGTTCTAAAAATAATATCAATATTTTTTTTCCAGTTGGAGTATAAAGAAATTCAATACAAACTCAATCAATTATATCGTTTTCGTTAAATAAGCTCACTGAGAGGAGTATAGAAATTTGTTAAAAATTAAAGTTGTAAAAAAATAGCTTGGTAAAAAGGAGAAGAGGGGTTCTAAGTAAACATGGAAAGAACGGAAAGCGTCTGGCAATTCTGAACTAACTAAAATATACGATGGATAAACTTGAACGGCGCCGATCCAGTAAGGCAAGATTATTGGAGATTTGGCGTGATTGCCGCGTTTAGTTGCCATTTCCTTCAGCCAAACTGAGTGTTTATGCTGGAGAATATTCCTAATGGTATAATGAACCAATTATAATGTCATAATTTTTATGGAACCATACTATATGTAAGATATTTACAAATTTTATTCATGTATTTCATTGTTAGAGTGAAAATGTAAAATTTTCATTGCCTGATAAGAGTGCGATAAATGGTTAGAAAGAGAATACTTTGAAACATACAATAAAAATTGTCATTACGACGATCAGTTCTTGTTTCCTGCCCACTAAATAGAAGCGATGACGACGAAGTAGGCCAATCTGCTCCTATTCTTCTTGTAAACGCAATATAAGTAGGTTTAGATTAGGTTATCATAAATATGTTAATATATACCAAATTTGTAGATAACCTTTACGAGCACTCTCGAGACCTGAGCTTGAATTTGGGAATCTCCAGAGATATTTTTTTTTCGCTATAAGACCGGATAAAACCCGGTCTCAGATCACATCCCCGTTCATACAAAATTTCTGACGTCAGTTCACATTGGACGATCTACCACGTTACCTGAGGGCGGGAAGGTGCCGATTGGAAATGCCCCTGGCCATCAGTGTGGGCTTCGGTGGCACCTGAGATATCATCCACATTCAAACTCAGATCAAATGGGAGCTCATAAACGTACTTTAATTTTTATATTTATAATACGTACGTATATATAGCCAAATAACAAATAGTAGATAAGGACAGAGCGGTCCCCTTTTCGCCGACATCGCTTCCTTTCGGGAATCAGGAATTGGTAAGTCAAATACAATTTGTTCTTTGTAATAATGTAACTGTTTTGGTCCCACAAAAAAACAATATTCCACAAATAGTGGCCTCCGGATTATACCAAACCAATGTGGCATTAGGTTTATTGTAGGTTATACGAGGTGCAAGTATTATCCCAATCCCACTGGTCTAGTAGTGCAAGATTCGAAATGATACTTGCTGCTAATGTTTAACCTAAAAAGAAATGACCAAAGTAAGGGCAAATGTAAGGTTCATTTATATTTCAGGTTGCCTAAGTGGTTGTATGTATGACAATGACAACTTAAGCCACATAAAAGGCTGCACCAGTGAGCGGAAATACTACATTACTGTGATTTTACAGCGTCACTTTTTAAATTATGATACCATTCATCCTGCCACGAATAATCCACAGTCCAAGATCATTAGTTTTACTTTTTTGTATAAATGTTTAAACTATAAAGCGCTAAAACTATTATACAAGATGTATGTTTTCCTGTTTTGAGGGAATAAACAAGAACAAAATTCCGAAGCTGCATTTGGTCTGAAAAAATTGTCTTCCTAGTTTTGTTTTTTACCTACAACTTGAATAAATATCTTCTGAAAATGTAAAATTGATAGTGTATACAGACTCGCACACGCACGCGTGTGGGCTTGCAAAGAATAATTGAAGACATCATCTAGAGACAAGTGTCATAAACTCTAGCTTGGGTGTTACTCAAGGAGAACAGTTACGGCTCACATTCCTTATGGGACTTCGGTGAATATTAAGGGTGGATCACAAAGGCTACTAGGGTTATGTGGCCAGTAGCATCGATGTTTAAATCGTGCCAAATTCTGCAATTGGTATGTTAATATATCTAACTGCTCGTAAATTACTCAGGTTACTTAATACTTTGGCTTTTTTCTAACTTTCCTAACTTCTTGAGACGTAGGGAATAACATAAAATATTTTGTGATGGTAAATTTTTTAAGAGATCTTTTGAAATTAGAACTTTTTATACACTCTAATTGGTCTAATCGTATTTAAAACTTAATGATATAATATAACCATGTTGTGTTTGACAAAGAATCAATATCATACCTAATTTTAATGTGATTTATTCGATTTTCCCTGTAATAAGTTTATTAATTTTGACCAAAAACAACATTTAAAAATATGCATTTTAGATTTTGTTATTTTTTCTTATAGTTTATATTTATGTCTTATAGTTACAATGTTTAGTTTATTGTTATTATTGTGTACGTAGCTTCATAAAGGGGACGTTATCTTGAAACGAAATTGTGTGTTTCAGTATCATTGAATATTTTCTGCTAATTTCGCGAAATCATAATCTGCGTTATCTTCCTATCTCACTGCTGAAGTTAGAATTCTATATTATCTCGTACATTTAAAGTTACAACCTTACGTAGCGTAATACTCCAGAGATAATTTATGGTTACTGGAAGAAACTATTATAAAATGTACTCCTCTGTCTGTATGTACTATACAGTCTCTGTAAGACTTCCAATAACCTGGAGGCATTATCAGGACCTGTGACAGGTGAAAAGGGGGTTTTTAATAATTAAATTGGTCTTGGCCAATTTAATTATGGAAATTATGTATAAGCCGTGGTGATTAAAATAAAGCTTTTTAAACTACCCTATATAAATGTTGGTGTGCAAAGTTTGTGAAAGAGGCGGTGTTAATCTGATAAAAGAGAAGATGGATTTATTTTCGTTTTGAGTTGAAAGCATTTTCTTTGAAATTACATTCAGTTAAGTACACTACATTTATAACATAAACATATTTAAGGAGATAGCAGTATAAACTGCGACAGTAAATATATAAGGTTTTAATACTTTACAAGATTGTTTGCATATGATGTAATAAATATAATAAAATACATAAAAACATAAATTAATATAAATAAAATTGTTGGTTTAAGTCTAGTTCACCTTCCTATTAGCGCACCGTCTAGAATCTCATGTGCTTTTTGATCAATTGTGCACCAGAGAAGACAATGAGAATATATCTTCACCTAGAATGCACTTTATTTTAAAGTCAAGGCAATACTGATGTCGAAACTGTCAATAATTTCTATATCTTATGGGATTCTGAACAAATTCATTACATTGATGTAATAATAAATAAAATCTTTAGCTATATATAATTTTTCCTTTGAGAAAAGAGCAATCCTCTTTTTAATCTTGATTTGCCCGTCCTTATTTACCTAAACCAAAAGACGTGTAAAATATATGTTAACGATTAGGGTTTATTGTATTTTATTAACGGCTTTTCTGTTGCAATTAGAACTTAAAAAAAATACCAGGAATTGTAAATTGCCCAAATGTGAGCAAATAGTAACAATTTAAAACAACAAGCTTAAGAGATATTTTGTAATTGGTAACAATAAAGCTTGGTAATGAGAAACTGGATGAAACAAAGGGTAAACAAAGGGAGCATGGATTACCAAACTCAGCCTGTAAAATTGAAGGTTCAAACTTCAACTGCCTGACCATTACCTCTTGGTGATAAACTTTTATCAGGAATTCTTAGAAAAAACATGGTTAGTGGAGCTCTGTAGGTGCTAAGACACGCACGACACGTAGGAATAAAGACTGTCCAAATTAACGTGAAATGAGAGTCCACATATAGAATAGACCCTGAACTCGGATGAGTTCCATATTCTTCAAGGAAAATTCAGCAAAATAGGAGATTACAAAAATACCGGAAATATGCGACTAGGGCACGCCAGAAAACTATTAGGCACTACGCCCGTGGTAAGATGAGGAGTTTATTAGACTATACAGAAACATGCTAAGGGTTAAAGTGGTTTTACGGAGAATTTCGATCTTAAGGAACACCACTATAGCTTACGCTATATTGGGAGTTCAAACTCTATTGGAATATATAATGAATTAAAAATGTAATTTCTCAAGAAATTGTCCTCAAAGGTAGGGTTGGTACACGAAGAAAGCTGCTTATCTGGATTGTACAAAATAGTAAAACAGTTGACAGTTAAATTCTCAAGCCTTGTGATTGGATAATCGGGAGCCAGTTTATAACGGAGGTGATTAGATAGTTCCATAATCTCCGACTCGCGGATTTTGCAGCGACTTTTCAGTGTTTGGCTTACTTTTTCGGCGGTACCCCTTTTGTTTCTTTTAACCATTCTGCGTGGAATGTTGTGAAAGTAAAAATTTTATAGTAGTATTATGATTTTCAATGAGAAATTGGTTTTCACCTAATTTTAGCTTTCTTTTACAGAAAATAATGTTTTATACTGATAAAAATGAATTGGGTAGAAATAATTGGAGCATAATAAATCATTACAGCAAGACTGAAAGATTGTAAAAGTTATAGAATAGATGGATAGATAGTTTGTTAAATTCAAGTTTTCAAGTTACATTTTAGTAACAGAAATTATATTGCAAATATAAATTTAATATCTAAAAGTAAGAATAAATTAAATACATCAAGATTTAAAGTGTTTAGTAATTAATTGTTGAAAGAATAAATACAGCTTAATTCAATTTTTACTTAAATCTGTGACAACTGTAACAGGAAGTGATAAATGTGGTACGAAGAAGTTTTCATAGAATGTTTAGCTCAGTTTTATGTAGCTTCGCTGATAAAAGACAATTTTATATTATATTTTTAATTATATTACAAAATTTAATTATATAAGAAAGTTTAATATTTAGTCCGATTTAAGTTTCAGTCAAGAAGTTAATTTTATTTAATCTATTTTATTAAAAATAAACCTTCCGTGAAGAAACTATTTCAAGGGAAGTGGTTCTGTAAGCAATTGGTGATTAAATATAAACATTTGGAATATTGGAAAAGATCATTATTTGAATACCAATTGTATACTTACAAACAAACTTAACATTTTAAAGCTTAAAATATATATTCATTTGCAAAATGTAAGTAAGTTTCTATTTATACCTCGAAAAGGAATGTTTAATACGATATGCGGTGTTATTGTTCTCAAGTTCTTAAGTCTCTCTGAATACCATTAACGCTTCTGCTGTTGCAGTCTTAACTACTGTATCATTCCAAGAGTACGCTATAACTTGTTATTATTTATTGCATATTAATACATCATTTTAGTATTTTCAACTCTTTCGGTAACTAATGATCAATTTCTTTTTTACGGAACCTCCTCAATATATTTCAATAAAAAATAGGTTGCGTATCTGTACCTGTACAATGTAAATTGGACCTCGTCTCCCACACTATTAATCATGATGGTTGGTCTAATCAAACCAACCACAATACCTCATACACTACAATACCACCGTTCATGGATATTACCTCTATTCATAACGGCTCTTTATTTAGCTTCTCATAGCTATATATCGAATTAATCATGATGGTTGGTCTAATCAAACCAACCACAATACCTCATACACTACAATACCACCGTTCATGGATATTAACTCTATTCATAACGGCTTTATTTAGCTTCTCATAGCTTGATATCAAATTAATCATGATGGTTTGGTCTAATCAAACCAACCACAATACCTCATACCACTACAATTACCACCGTTCATGGATATTACCTCTATATCATAACGGCTTTATTTAGCTTCTCATAGCTAGATATCGAATTATTTTCATGATGGATGGTCTAATTAAACCAACCACAATAAATCATACACTACAATACCACCGTTCATGTATATTACCTCTATTCATAACGGCTTTATTTAGCTTCTCATAGCTAGATATCGAATTAAATCATGATGGTTGGTCTAATCAAACAACCACAATACCTCATACACTACAATACCACCGTTCATGGATAATAACTCTATTCATAACGGCTTTATTTAGCTTCTCATAGCTAGATATCGAAGTAATCATGATGGTTGGTCTAATCAAAACCAACCACAATACCTCATACACTACAATACCACCGTTCATGGATATTACCTCTATTCATAACGGCTTTATTTAGCTTCTCATAGCTAGATATCGAATTAATCATGATGGTTGGTCTAATCAAACCAACTACAATACCTCATACACTACAATACCACCGTTCATGGATATTAACTCTATTCATAACGGCTTTATTTAGCTTCTCATAGCTAGATATCGAATTAATCATGATGGTTGGTCTAATCAAACCAACCACAATACCTCATACACTACAATACCACCGTTCATGGATATTAACTCTATTCATAACGGCTTTATTTAGCTTCTCATAGCTAGATATCGAATTAATCATGATGGTTGGTCTAATCAAACCAACCACAATAAATCATACACTACAATACCACCGTTCATGGATATTAACTCTATTCATAACGGCTTTATTTAGCTTCTCATAGCTAGATATCGAATTAATCATGATGGTTGGTCTAATCAAAACCAACCACAATAACCTCATACACTACAATACCACCGTTCATGGATAATAACTCTATTCATAACGGCTTTATTTAGCTTCTCATAGCTAGATATCGAAGTAATCATGATGGTTGGTCTAATCAAACCAACCACAATACCTCATACACTACAATACCACCGTTCATGGGATATTTACCTCTATTCATAACGGCTTTTATTTAGCTTCTCATAGCTAGATATCGAATTAATCATGATGGTTGGTCTAATCAAACCAACCACAATACCTCATACACTACAATACCACCGTTCATGGATATTAACTCTATTCATAACGGCTTTATTTAGCTTCTCATAGCTTGATATCAAATTAATCATGATGGTTGGTCTAATCAAACCAACCACAATACCTCATACACTACAATACCACCGTTCATGGATATTAACTCTATTCATAACGGCTTTATTTAGCTTCTCATAGCTAGATATCGAATTAATCATGATGGTTGGTCTAATCAAACCAACCACAATACCTCATACACTACAATACCACCGTTCATGGATATTAACTCTATTCATAACGGCTTTATTTAGCTTCTCATAGCTAGATATCGAAGTTAATCATGATGGTTGGTCTAATCAAACCAACCACAATACCTCATACACTACAATACCACCGTTCATGGATATTACCTCTATTCATAACGGCTTTATTTAGCTTCTCATAGCTAGATATCGAATTAATCATGATGGTTGGTCTAATCAAACCAACCACAATACCTCATACACTACAATACCACCGTTCATGGATATTAACTCTATTCATAACGGCTTTATTTAGCTTCTCATAGCTTGATATCAAATTAATCATGATGGTTGGTCTAATCAAACCAACCACAATACCTCATACACTACAATACCACCGTTCATGGATATTACCTCTATTCATAACGGCTTTTATTTAGCTTCCTCATAGCTAGATATCGAATTATTCATGATGGTTGGTCTAATTAAACCAACCACAATAAATCATACACTACAATAACCACCGTTCATGGATATTAACTCTATTCATAACGGCTTTATTTTAGCTTCTCATAGCTAGATATCGAATTAATCATGATGGTTGGTCTAATCAAACCAACCACAATACCTCATACACTACAATACCACCGTTCATGGATATTAACTCTATTCATAACGGCTTTATTTAGCTTCTCATAGCTAGATAGCGAATTAATCATAATGGTTGGTCTAATCAAACCAACCACAATACCTCATACACTACAATACCACCGTTCATGGATATTAACTCTATTCATAACGGCTTTATTTAGCTTCTCATAGCTAGATATCGAATTAATCATGATGGTTGGTCTAATCAAACCAACCACAATACCTCATACACTACAATACCACCGTTCATGGATATTAACTCTGTTCATAACGGCATTATTTAGCTTCTCATAGCTAGATATCGAATTAATCATGATGGTTGGTCTAATCAAACCAACCACAATAACCTCATACACTACAATACCAACCGTTCATGGATATTAACTCTATTCATAACGGCTTTATTTAGCTTCTCATAGCTAGATATCGAATTAATCATGATGGTTGGTCTAATCAAACCAACCACAATACCTCATGCACTACAATACCACCGTTCATGGATATTACCTCTATTCATAACGGCTTTATTTAGCTTCTCATAGCTAGATATCGAATTAATCATGATGGTTGGTCTAATCAAACCAACCACAATACCTCATACACTACAATACCACCGTTCATGGATATTAACTCTATTCATAACGGCTTTATTTAGCTTCTCATAGCTAGATATCGAATTAATCATGATGGTTGGTCTAATCAAACCAACCACAATACCTCATACACTACAATACCACCGTTCATGGATATTACCTCTATTCATAACGGCTTTATTTAGCTTCTCATAGCTAGATATCGAATTAATCATGATGGTTGGTCTAATCAAACCAACCACAATACCTCATACACTACAATACCACCGTTCATGGATATTAACTCTATTCATAACGGCTTTATTTAGCTTCTCATAGCTAGATATCGAATTAATCATGATGGTTGGTCTAATCAAACCAACCACAATACCTCATACACTACAATACCACCGTTCATGGATATTAACTCTATTCATAACGGCTTTATTTAGCTTCTCATAGCTAGATATCGAATTATTCTTTTCCAAAAATAACAGTGTTAGATTTTGTATTGAACAAAATATTGACTAAAATGATATAACCATACAATTCTTTTTTAAAGACAAATAATTACTTAGAATAATATAAATTTAGTTTTACATTTTTATGTACACGTTCAAGTAATATGAACCTTTGAAAAATCTTCATGTATCCAATTTAGTACTAAAGTCATAAAACAATTGATAAATACATTTTATTAATATATTTTTTATAGAGTATTGTGCAAGGAAACCCTCTTTTTACCCCCTTAAGATACTAAATTGGAAATTATTTTCACACGTATAACGAATTGATGGCTGTGTAATACAAGTATGTAGTAGAAATAAAAATAATATAATTTGATTTTAATTTAAAATTGAGTTATACTTTATCATAAATATAAACAACAACAGACGGCTGATACGCCTCATAGCCCAAACCCCCAATTCATTTTTCTATCTTGAAAGTCTGTAATCAAAAAGAAATTCTTACAACCTTTGTATGATATTTATCCACTAGCTGGAGCATCGTATAATTTATTATTTTATTAGACTTCAATGATGATTTTAAATATTGTTTTATTATTTTATCGCTATCAGATTCTTCGCATGCCTAAGCTTATCTGAAAATTATGCTATTAATCCGTGATAAATGTGTGATTTTAACAGGAATGGACTCTAATAATGTTTCTTTTAATATTTTTAGTTTTCCCTTATACATTGATTAATTTATACAAAAAAGACGAATATTATAAATGTATACACTCTTATTGCATCTGGATGATTAAAATTAAATTCAAAAGTGAGGTAATTAGCACCAGAAGTGTTCCTGGTTTGAGTATGTCTGTCTGAAAATATCATTCAAACATAAAACAAGTGTAGGTAAAGTAAACAAGTCCACGTGTCCTAGGCTGAGTTGGAGTTAATTGTGTTTTATACATTGTTTCTTTGGGGTAAATATTTTATGTATATTATTGTGTATATAAATTGTGTATGTATTGTGTATACATTTGTGAATGTTTCTCAAATACTATGTAAATTCTAAATCAATGTAAAAACATGACATCGGTGTTATATTATACTCTAGATTGGTTATTTATACAGGCGCACAGCGAATAAATATTCTAATTTTTAATATAGGAAGGAATTAAATGTTTTATTCACATCTGATCCATCTTTAAGATACACCTTTGGTGCATGAGTACATGATCTACGGCAAAGTGTTACCAAATATTAATAACAATAGCTTAGTGCCAATTCGTACACTGCAATACCGCAGTTCGTAGACATTTATGCTTATCGGGTTTATATTATAGAATAAAATAAATTATAACGCTACTATTTAGTACAAAAATATTCTTTACAGTATTAACACTGTAGAGGAAAAATATTTTTTGAAATACAAATTTAATACATCCTGAACTACTTCTCGTGTCTTAAATTAATTACTGTAACGCTCCTTAGATCTTCTCAAGGATACTGTGATATTCAATGACATATTCTATCAAACATCAAAGATAAGGTAATTGAATATGGAGGGATCCATGTAGATGTGAAGTAGTTTATGTGATCAGTGTTGTCTACAGAGATCGTTGCATGTCACGTGATTTGTGTTATTGAGCAATACCCGAGTCTGGATTACAGGTATTGTCATCCTGATGGTAGCCGGTATTACAAACTTACCTTTATTACTGGTGGCGAGAGAAAAGAAGAGACCTGGCCCGTGCCGGCGCACAGCTGTGTACTAGTGTGTTGCTGCGCGGTAATTTCAGGCGCTTCGCCCCACAGCCAACCCTGCGAATTGTTTATCCTAGCAATGGAGTTATTTGTTTTCAGTAATGTGGCATTCCTGCAGAGTGTGACTCATCTTAGACGCGCCCATTATTTCAGTCTGTCAGTATTGCATCACGTGTTCTGAAGTATTGATTGAATTCAATAGACATTGTTGATTTGTTATTGTTGCTGTTTTATTATTATTTGTACTGTTATTTTTAATTAATTGTATTTAAAATGGAAAATGTTCGGAAACGTGGGGCGACAATTCATAGTAGGGAAAGGGAAGTTATAAGACGAGTGATAGAGATTTGTGATAAAGAAGCGAGTGACAAAGTGTTAACAGTGCCTCTTGCAAAAGCAACAGAGCCTAATTATTAGAATTTATTACAAACATAAATTTTGCTCAATTTTAATTGATCAAAACAGTACTGTCATTTAAATTATCTTATAAAACATAACAATTAGGCCGCAAATCAATCAAAACAGTGAAACAATAATGGAATTACGAAACAAGGCGCTGCAACATACTAGTAGTAGCGCCTGCAATTTTCAGATAGGCCAGAATCCAGGTCTTTTCTCTCGCCATCAGTATTGGCATCGACCACACACGGATTTCATTCTATCAATGAACTATGACAAAGCAATACTTTCTAAAACTTGTAATTTGTTTATGAATATTACTAATCAACATTTAATACAGTGATGAACATGGGATTTAATCACGTACATCGTAGGGTAAAAATTATTTGGGGACAAATTTTAACTTCTTATTTGCATCGAAAGAAAATATCACAGTAAAGTGTGAAGCACGAATTTTAAATTAGCTAAACTATAAACGACGCAATCCACATAAATGTATTGTTTCTGATTTGTCCACGATTAGAGAATCTTATTTATGTCCAGTATTGCTATATTTGTATTTAATTACAATTTGGTAAAAGATGTATGTAATATATATAAAGACGTTAATATTTTTTTAGATTTGAGTAAAATCTTGATATCTTCTAAATGATAAAAGTGTAGATTTAAGCAATTTTGACCATTTTTGCTTTAAAATGTACGTTATATTTATACACATGATGCTGAATCTAATATAACTACTTCACGGATGTAGAACCTTACCACTGTCTTCAAAACTGCCATAAAAATGTGAATTACATATTGGTCGAGTTTGAATTCAAAGTCCCAATATTTTTTCCCGATAGGATAATCATCAACGTCACTCCATCGGTTCTATATTACTGTATTGCCATTGTATTATAGATTTTGTAGAGCCTTTTATAGAATTGTGTACACCACATAACAGTAAGATATTTTACTACAACCTTCTCGTATAAATGGATAAATGGACGTTTAATACGGAAATTGATAACAAACCATTTTCTCTGTAAATGGTCTAAACAAGCTCTGACCCGTGCAAATACAGTATAATGAATATGGAAATAGTTATATAAATACGCAAAGATGATTTTTACTATCACTTTACTTGGCATTCAGCATATAAATAATTTGAGTGCTTTATTAGAAATTGTATTAGAAATTATTCATGTGATTTCGTACAATAGGGGCAAGGATGGGCTGTACCTGCCCGGTTAAAAAAACTGGCTAAAATATTGAACAAACTGCAGAAATGCTGGGTAGGTTTGAAGCAATCAATAGTTATATCAATATTATATAACCCTCTTCATACTCAATGCTCTTAGGGTCTGAGCATGCCCCTTATCTGGAAATTCGTTTTGACAGGGTTTAATTAAAACGTGCAATTATATGTCTTATTTAATACCATCCACCTGAAAGTTTGAGAAATCCACATGGCAAATATTTTATGAACCCCTTATTAATTGATATAGAAGCTTTATTAATATTTCTTCGTGGAAAATTACGCCACTTTGAAAATGGCAGTGGATTAACAGTGTAAGGAAAAATCTAAATCTGTGGTAGCTTTCGGTAGGGTCATGGTATTGCGGGGGGTGATGTAGAGGTTTGATATTAGTCGGTTACCCTGCTGACCTACTTTATTAGCCTTACATATCCCATCACAAAGTTCTTGTCTCCTCAGGTGGTAAACAGCTGGGACTGACTCCGTATCCTGTGAAGGTACAGTATCTCAAAGGGAGTCGTGCTTTTGCTGGACATCCTAATCCAACAACTTCAATACTTATCGAATAAATAAAATGTAGGTTAGAGGTTATAAGACCCTAGTGAAATTAACAGTTTGTTAACAATTTACCATTTACATAATTGTTTATACATGTTTGCATTAATGTATTGGAACGTGTTTCGTTACTGGCGTTTAAATTATTTTAATGTGTGTAGACTCAGTGTTTCAGGAAAAGCCGTTACAGTATAATGGGAGAATAGATGAGGATGTTTGCGGCCTACATAAAGAGTCCCGCGTATTTTGGCAGTGGTTCAACTTACACTGGCGGGACAACTCCGAATACTGCATTCGATTATTAGATTCAACACAGGCCGTACAAGTCCCACTTCCTCTAACACTATCATTATGTAGAAGTATGTGCCACGATACACGCATGAAGGCATATATGTACAAGGTGAAGTAAACTTTAAATTTCATTCTGTTACATAATAAAATCTATATCTTTATCTAATTTAGTTAGGCGATATAAACAAAAACGTATTTAAAGCACATATAACATGTGTGAAATTGTTCTTAAAATATCTTATCCGATGCAAAATACATCGTGATATATAGTGGACTACATTGATGACTATAAATATACATATTTATTTATTTATTTTATTTCGATAGGTTAAAAACTTACTCCATCTTTTTAAAACTTAAAACACTTTCGTTATATCTAAAATAAAATTAATTACAATTACATTAATAATATCGAAACGGCTTTAGTTTAAAAATATCTCTAACATTACTCTAAATGATGGTCTGAAAGTATGATGGAATATTTTTATTTTTAAGAGTGTAGGTCATTTGGAAATTACCTTACAAGGTTAGAAACTATATATTCATTTTTATCAAAGAATTAAAAGTATTTTCGTTGGTTTGGAGTTTTCATTACATGTTCTGTTAAACCCAAATAACTTTTGTATTTACTATTGTACTGTTGCAGTTCAACGTAAGACTTTTTATGTTCTTTTAACTACAATTGTGTTTTTATGCAAAACAATTGTAACGATAGATTTAATTGAACAAGATTTAGTTTATCATTCTATTTGACTAAACATTTTAATGTTCCACATACAATACATAATATTATCTATTAACCTTATTCTTTTAAACACCATTCTTCTGGTATAATTCTTTAGCCAAATATGTTATTGCTTTAATATGTTCTGTTAATCACAAATTAATCTAATTCCAATTTCAAAATATTATTTAAGTAACTAATTCTTTATGTAAAATATTGTGTATTTTATTTTCGTCTTTAATATTGTATACTTTTTTCACAAAAACATTCTAATTTAATTTTTTTAACCAAATTGTTATTGTTGCTTTAATTTCTGAAAAATTATAGTCGTATCTTAAATATTTCAAACAAAAGTTTCATTTTTTTAATCCTGTTATTTAACCTTATATATAATCCTTATGAATTAATTTTTAACTATTAGTATTGTTATTGCAAAGTCATTTTTAATTGATAGAAATATGTATTGAGAGCTAATCATTCTATTCCTGTTCATTAAATTAATACAACAACTGTAAGGTAAAAATCATAAAAAGCAATAATATTAGCTTTGTTGCATGTTTCATTAAATTTCTTACACAGATCAAGTATCATCGTTTTCTAGTGTCCCATATTAAAGCTATATTTGATTGTAACTTATAACTATATGTGAGTAAAAGAAATTACATGTGTTTAAATCATAGTTGCATGTTTATCCTTTTTATTACTGTAATAGCAAAGTAGAGCAGAGTAGCTGTGTTATACAAATTGTAGGGCAATGTGGACATCGCAGATGTTCCGCTGTCAGAATCTCATAGAATCCAGTCACGTCCCAGCCGCTGATAACAAACGGGGAAAACATGCCCCTTGCCCTTAATCTGCCTCTTTATTAAGTGCCATGTTTACTAATTCGGTGGATAGTGCGATCCCCTAACATTTTTCATACAACTGCTGATAATGTTCACAGCACAGTTTCCTTATGTGAGATATGTTTTCTGTTGCGCCATGGTTGAAGATTGTAAGAAAATGCATCTTACATTAACTTGTCTTAGCAATATAAGAGAGTGTAATATACTTATTATTTTATATATTAACTAGCAGTTACCGGCAGCTTTGCACACGATTTCCTATTGAATAACAGGTACGTTTTAGGCATATTTTTGTCACAAGTCATAATAAACGCTATTTGAAATATGATGATTAATGGAGTATATTCTAATCTCCTGATCCATTTCAGAATAATTATACAAGCTTAAAGAGCGATTGTTTTTAGTCCTTAAGTCATAGAGTGAAACAAGGTTTATGAGTCCAAATGAAATACACAATGTTATCTACTACATTCCGTAATATACAAATAAATACTTCCAACAATTTCTGTAACACGTGAACTATTTAAGGCTAAAATGGAGAAATACAAAATATATAACAATCTTAGTGAGAACACTTATGATGTAATATGATACGAGTCAAATAATTATTCTGAAACTAAATAGACATGTTTAAGGTATATATTATATCAATTTTCATTATTAAGAGTTTGAAAAGTTAAACCAAATTTTTACTGGTTCTTACATTAGGTTTAAAGCGTAAAGAAGCATTTATAGTTCAAATCAATCACATTCCCCACGCCATGGTAGAGTCTACTTGTCTACTTCCGGCCTTTGTAATCTCTTCCTGTCTAAATTATTGCCGGTGCGCCAGTAGCTTTTGCATTTTTGCCTATCAAGAAAAAATATATATATATATATATATGTATATAAAACGTTGGTCAGAAAAATGTACTTACTTTAGTCAGAAAGCGTCTACGTCAGGCAACTTTAATCTACTTCTGGTCTGAGGAATTTCCGGTCTCATAGTAGCGTTTTTATTTTATCTTCAATAATTTTTTTTCTGATGACGGTTTTAAGCCAAAATATAAAGATTGTTAAATATATTCCTATTTCTTATTGAAGATTTTTTATTATATATATCTTCAGGAGATTAAAAATTATAAATAGGGCTATAAGAACAAAATAAACATAAACATCAACAGAGAAAATGAAAATTAAGAATGAATTATGTAGAGTGGTAAACATATGATTTGATTTTATAAATTCACTTTGTTGACTAAGACACCTTAAATTTAATCCATTTGGAAATTGTGATTTAGTGACGAGCTGATGGACTTGTTCTATGGTTCTAAGACTGTTTTTACTCAAAGTTTCTGATATTTTTCTAATTAGTTTCACTGAATATGTTTCTTCAACATTTAAATCATGTTTTAAGCCATATGCCACTTCAGGTTGCTCTGTCTTTTTTATGTTTATATGCATACCTGTGCCCTGTTATCCTTGCTCTAAGAGAATTAATGTTGAGCCAATAAAATCTTTAGGGCATAACTTGCACTGAATTTGATAAACAATATTTTTTTATTCACATGATGTTTTCAAATATACTGTATGATGTTTGTGTAGAAATACTTGTAAATGTTTTGGGAGAGCCCAAAAGTTTTAGCAACAAGTAGAGCACACGTTGCAAACTAAACAACGGGGTTAACTGCAAGGATGTGATCCAACTGTCAAGTTTTTTTGGTCTTTGTGCTTAGGTAATTTTGGATGTACTAAAATATTTAACAAAACTGGTGGTTTTAGAAATCTCATTTTTGGGATGTGTTTGAAAATGTGTTTAGTTGAAGCTGAGCTGTCAAATAATGTATGCTACTCGAAGTATATTGTTAATTTTGTCCTGGGTGGTATTTTGTTAAAAACTTTGGATCATTATTGCCAAATTTAGATTTGTTTGTTCCAATTGATAGTGATTTAGTGTTCAGTTTGCTGTTTAAAAGTTTGCAAGGATAACCCTTTTTGGGAAATGCTGATAATAAATGATCAATTTATTGTACTAAGTGATATTTTTACTACATTAATTTTGGACTCTTTTAGCTTAACTCTTTGGAATGGTATTTTTTTAAAAACTTTGGATCATTATTGCCAAATTTAGATTTGTTTGTTCCAATTGATAGTGATTTAGTGTTCAGTTTGCTGTTTAAAAGGGTGCAAGGATAACCCTTTTTTGGGAAATGCTGATAATAAATGATAAATTTATTGTACTAAGTGATATTTTTACTACATTAATTTTGGACTCTTTTAGCTTAAACTCTTTGGAATGGATTTTTTAACATGGGACGAGTGACAACTCTCTATATGTCCATACCATGAAAATATTGTCAATGTAACGTTTCCAAAATATGGGTTGTTATGGTTGCTTTTCTTGAAAATCATGTTCAAGCTTGCCCATCACAAGATTAGCAAAAGATGGAGCCATTGTTGTTCCCATGGCTGTCCCGTTTTGCTGTAGATAAAAGGTATTATGAAACCTAATGCAAATCATAGTTAGAATGAAATTTATAAATGATAAAAGAAAATCTGACGAAGGTACTGTATTTTTGGGATGTTTGTTTCAGTAGTATTTTACAGAATCAATTCCTTGTTTGTGTTCAATATTTGTGTAGCCTACAATGATTGAACATTGAACGAACATATGTATATACATATATATATATATATATATATATCAGCGACTGTATACGTTGTCATTTTTACCAACAGGTAAGTTCTAGTCATATTAATTTTAAATGGCATATCCACTATAGCTCCATTACAGCTCTATTTGATAGCATATCTATTTCAACCACTATGCATAGTCCATATTTTGGAAAGTTTTCTTTCTAAGACATACGTGTGCTCAATTTTAACTTTCTGTGAAATATCACAACACAACTTTTCAATAACATACACACTATAGTATATAGTGTAGTGGTGTGTGTGTGTGGGGGCATAGTTACTTTCTGTAACTTTCAAATAGTGATTGGTGTGTGAGTGAGTCAGTTAGTAAACAATGTTTATTTTATATAATGATATATCTATATTACAAACACTTTAAGTACACTAAGGTCATATTTATTTTTATGTGTTGAGTTCTTTTGTCGAAGAAAATTAGCTTAAAGAGTGGTCCAAAATTGTTTTCAATCAGCTTTTAAAATAATAATATGTTTCATTTACCTTTATTTAATATTAATCAGAAAGTAAATATATGTATTAAGACTATTGATAAGCGAGGAAATAAAGAGTATAGTCTAAATTGTGAAAAATTATGGAATATACTAGTCGACGTGCCACCAAATCATGGGATTACGAACAAGGATAGAGTGACATTTAATAGGTGCAAGGAAAGAAACGGAAGATTAAAGAAAACTGAGAGTTATCTCTTACTGTCATCTTGCATTAGCTAATACCACGAGGTAGAAAATGGTTAAATAAAGCAATCTGAGAATGGCTTATAATATGAGAAATAAATAAATTGAAGTTTCCATACAGACTTTGAATGGTTAAAGTCAATGTTATACAAGCACAGAAGAAGGAAAGTAAGCTTTATATCATCATCAAAGTCTCACGATCCTCTTCCTTTTCTGTTTTTGGCAGTAAAATATGAAGTAGAAACTGATTTTCCTCTCAGGCTTTTTACGAAATTATATTTAATCGTTATTGCATTATAGGCATTTAAATACATTTAATAGCAAAATCTCTTATATTAATGATATATGTATATAGCGTGATATTTAACATTTTTGTTTTGATTTGATTTATTCTTTGAACCTTCAAGATCTGTTTCGAGGCAACTTTATTAAATTTAACTTCGAATTTTAAATAATTTAATTAATAAAAATAAATTTAATTTAAATTCGAAGTTAGATTTAATAAAGTTGCCTCGAAACAGATCTTGAAGGTTCAAATAATAAATCAAATAAAAACAAAAATGTTAAATATCACGCTATATACATATACATATATATATATATATATATATATATATAGAGAGAGAGAGAGAGAGAGAGAGAGACGTGCTGGGGCCTCTTGCCTTCTCCTCTTCTTTCTTCTCTTCGGGCTTCGGCCACTTAATCCTCTTCTCGACACTCTTGCTTGTGTCTAGCCTAACAGCACGTCTCCCCTCATCTCACCGCCCCTGTGCGATGAGAATCATCGGGATACTAATTCTATCTTCCAAGCTTTTAAACTCTGTTTCCCTCTCTTTTTATTCCAATCCTTCTTGTTGTAGTTCTGACCTCTTTAATTGTCTCTTCATCGAAGTCAAAGTTGGCTCTTCTCCATTGTAGATGCTTCGATGTCATCACCTGCCTGAGGTCTCTTCTTTCCTCCTCAAACAGTTCACACTCCATGAGCACATGGTTTGCGGTCTCCAGCTCTCCGCACTCACACCTCTCCTCCTCCACCAGGTTAAATCTCTTGAGGTTCTCTCTCTCGAGAGGGACGTCATAGGCATATAAGTTTCAAATGGAATACAAAACACTAGGACATTGATGTGGTGATTTAGTTTATGAAAAATATTCCAACCTCCTGATTCAGTTGAAGACGAGTGTTTTGGGCCCTAAATTCAGATAGTGAAACAACATAGAAAAACTATCTAAATACTAGATTGAATTCCTATGCAATCGATGCAGTTAAGTGAACAACTTTAATGATTTCAATAACACTTTAACTATTTTAAAAATATGTGGAGGAGGATTTCAAAATGAAGCGTGTAGCTTTCTTATTGAAATCACTTATACAATGGAGTCCTATAATGTTTTTTAAAGATAAGTTCTCATATGTAGGATGTAAATTTTCAGTTCAATTCAATTCAGTTCAACAATTGTTTATATATATATATATGAAAATACCGAAACGGAATTTCGAACCAAGTTCGGTACGCCAGTATGTTTCTATATGACGACCGTTCAAAAATATTTTGAAATTCACCACTTTGGTTTTTATGGACCTAGCGAAAAAAATTTATCCTTCTGGAATGCGGAAAAAAGGATTCTTCTGACATATTACCAAAGGGTATAACCAAAACCTAAAAGATTATTTACTTTTACATAGAACCCGGGGAAAATATGTATTTTATAGATACTATTTAAAAACACATGTGCATATGATTTTTTATACGAAACACGTATCTTTCAGAGATATGTACTACATACCTACTAAGGCTATATGTATAATTATAATTACTTAATATTATAATTAACCATTAGAGCCGAATTGAAATGTTTGTCAGAGAATGCTAGGGTTACTTTGAAAATTACCGATACAGTGAAGGCTTGAATTTTTTTCCGATGAAATAATACTCAGATTATTTTAAAATTTGTATACATTTAAAAATAACCTAAGCTGCAAGAAAAAATAAAACAAAATTTAAAATAAATATATAATATTTTAAAAACATTAATGGCGGATCCCCGATGTTGAGTACAAGTAAATCTCATGAGAATTTTAATAATATTTTTAATTCTACCTAATAAGGTAGAAGTACTATTTACAAAATAAATTTAAAAAGATATAGTAACTCTTTTATGATTCACTCTTTCTATAATTAACTAATTAACTAGAAAACTTTGTTTATAGTACGTTCATCGCTGTACTTATTTTTCAAATATGGGTAGTTGAAGGAATCTATTATGTTATAAGTCTTTTCCTATTATTATGCTTACTCACCTATGGTTCGTCTTATGGTGATAACGATGTAAAAAGTATCAGTTTGTATTTGCAAAAATAAAGTCCCGTACTGTGTAAAATTTATAAACATCTTTCTTGGTGTTAGCATCTTAAAATGACTGTAGTATGTTCACATGTCCTGCAATTGTCTTGAAGCCTACTATTCTATAGTTATCACAGTAAAACTATTAAAATACTGATTGAACATAACAACATAACTCTGGTATAACAAAATTGCATTGTGCTATTTTACAGAAATGCATGCAACAGAAAATAGTAACAAAGCCAATTTCACTAACAATCGAAAATGAATTAATAAACGATTGTCGAGTGTTCGCTGTACACCTCAAATGTCAACAGACACTTCATTCAACATTTAAATGTCTAGGTGACAGCTCTTCGAAGAGGACGGAGTAAATATCTTAACTGAAATATGGTACAAATTTTTGTGTACTTGTTAATTACTTGTATAAGAAGTAACACCATCACGAAAATCACCAAAACAGAGTAAGTCACCTAAAAAATTAAGACAAATGTATATATTCGTAATTATTTTCGATAGAACATGAAGAATCGACTCAAAGTTTATCCATGAGTTTGTTTTGAGCGAATTTTGGTTCGAGCGATATCACTTAGCAACAACCGCACTTTATATCTAGTTAAACTAGTGACAACGGTCTGACTTGACAGGTTACAAATAGGCGGTCACAAATTTACACAAACATTTGCATTACGTAACGACAAATCACACCCTGGAGTCATATTGATTGCAAAATAGTTATTTGCTCTTATCTTTCACTGCTGTTTGACTTCGATTCCCTGCTATCGGAATTATCATAATCCACTGTGAAAAGTAATTGTTTAAAATATAATTTGATTTTCATAATTCTTGTATTGTAGTTTGAAAACACATTCGGTATGATTAATCGAAATTAATTATTAACGATTGTTAATAACAGAATTTAGGCCATTCGCTATTGTTATGTGTTACAAGGATAGAAAACTACATTTCAATAAAGTTGGAATGCAACATCATTTTCCGGTGTAAACAGACTTAGTTCCTTACTGATGATGGTTTATAACAGAATTTATATTTTGCCATTATTATGTGGTACAATGTTAGAAAACTACTTTTCAATAAGACTGGAATGCAATTTTTTCTTCAGTGTAAACAGAGTTAACATATTGAGATAAATAAAATAATAATTAAATGTTTATCTTGGTAGCTTTTCATATTACAAATGCCATAAACTAAACAGAATCTGATTGAAAGAATAAGGAATGCAGTACCTTCCATTCCTCCAGATAAAATCCAGGGTTTAGTAAACCGGTTCAGAAGGAGGGTGGAGTTTTGCTTTGTCAACGATGGGATACAGTTTGAGCGCCTGGAGGCGTTGGTGAACTTTGTGAATGACTTTTTATAGTATAAGTACTGTTCAATTGTTCTATTACACTTTAATGCACTAATAAAATGCTTTAAATAATTTAAAATTGTCATTTTTGCCTACAGTACCGAACTGCTGGTGATAAAGCCAAAGTTAATATTATACAAAAAATAGTAGCTTGTTCACGACGAATTAATTTGTGTAATAAAACCATACGGTTGTATTTGTTATTTTTAGCTATAACAATTTTTATTTATGAAGGTAGGTCCTCAAATATTTATGGTAAAATTTGAAGTTCCGTAAGTTGTTAAGTAACAATAAAAAACTTGTTAACGCTTTAAAATTTTACCACAAAATACATTTACAGCAAGATAAATTAAAAGAATATTTTTAAAGATCACGAAACTTGGTTTTAGCTACTCCGAAACATAAGGGTATGCATTATGGTAGAAATACTGAGAGATTGGTGAATGAACCGTCAAACTATTTCTTAATGGCACCTAACATTTTGTATTATAACTTATAAACAATGTGTTGAACGTCTTTGAATTGAAGGTTTAATACATATTTCTGTATACAAGTAGAAATAATTTATTTGAAGCTCAGTTTCCGTAAAAATGAGGGATATCATATTTTCCAAACGATCCCAAGACTCAGCGATATTGGACTCTCAGCCTTTATGTGTGTTGTGATCCTGAGTTGTTTATGGACCAGGGAGAAAATATTTGTGTTGAAAATCTGGGCAGTGTGTCTTAAAAACACTGTGACAAACGACGTTGTGATTATATAGAGTATATAACTTATGATGTAATGTACACCATGATCCTCAGAGAGTGTTGAATAGTGTTAAGTTATATTTCAAGCGTAGTTTTACCTATTACGTAATACAATAACTGAACTATCGGCACTAAATCTGGACACATGTAAATTATAAATACAGTGCAATCTCGCTAATCCGGCAGTATATCGGGATTGGCAGTGTCGGATTACCGAAATTGCCGGATTAATGGATGTATGGGTAAAAACGTACGAAAAACATACAAATGTACATTGAAATTTATTAGAAACCAGTTAAAGTATAGTTTAACATAAGTAGAACGCAAAAGTACAAAATTGGAAAATAACTAAATACACAATAAAACGTAATAAACAAACAGTACAGTATGTCTAATCTGGCTGTGAAATAAACAACGGAAGGATACAGTACAAAAAATTTGAAAATCAATATGTAAACTTACCGCCGGATTACTGGACGTGCCGTATTAGCGCACGGCCGGATTATAGAGACTGCACTGTATGATTTCATGGGATAAAATCAAACCAAAGAGACATCTAAGGAACTTCAAACACTAAAAACAATATTCCCATACGTAAAAACCCGTATTCATCACTTAACATCCTACTTACTAAGTGCAGCATTTAAATTCGATGGAAAAATATAATTTGGGTGAATATAAAAAGTGAAAAAAACTTTTAGTTCTATGAACTAACATATGGCTCAAATGATCTTTGTCAAGACGCGATATCTATCTACATTCATAAAGGTGCGGATTTTGAATATAATATATATAATGTTAAAACTCGTAAAACAAAAAATATTTCTTTACCTACCAATAATGCCAGAAATCTGCAAAGATATATCCATAATTTCTTGAAAACAACCAAATAGTCAAACCACTATTTTTAATAATAACGTTCCTAAAAAGTATTTATACTGAAAATTCACATAACATTCTCTCATTCTTTGTTTGGGTGAAAGAGTCAAAGCAGACAATATTTGATGAGTTAAAATATAAAATTATCTAATAATTAAGTAAATCAAAATGGTCACAAACCAGAATTTAAAGAACAGTTTGGAGTATACAAAATTAACTATAGTACTTTAAACGGCTATAATACTGGATAACATGTTTAAATCATATTAAAAGATTCCAAGAACAAATACAAGCATTGAAAATAAAGAACATATTTATAATAAAATCTAATTTGGTCGAATACTCTTTAGAAATCCAAACATTACAAAATTATTGAAAGGGACACGAGAATTACAAATATTGAAAGAAAATGAGAAAAATCAAAGAACAACTGTATATTTATCTTAATTAGATAAATATAAGTTATTATAAGTATAAAACTAAAAAACAAGGCACACCAAATGTTTGAAAAAAATACAAATATTAAATAAAGAAAACTATTCAAAATTCCAACCATGTCAGTATGAGTTTAACATAATTTGAAATTTTTTATGTTTATATATTCATTTATTTATTTATTTCTCTTAAAGGTAATTAAATAGTACATAGAAGATGGCTGAGTGCCATAACAAGTGTCTACAAAATAAAATGTTTAAAAAGTTTTAGTTTCTTATTTTTAAAATTTAATTTATATAAATAATATAGCCATGTATATAACAAGTAAAATGTATTTAAAACGGTACATTTCATTCCTAACCGTGTCAACTTACAATAGGTTTCATTATAAAGATAACATCCAAAAGTTTAAACTTCTGATTGTGTTGTATTCAAATGAAGGAAGTGATTTAACTTCTCCGATGTTATTAAGATTAGATATTTCGCTAAATATTCCAACTTCTTAGTCCCTGTTTTTTATATTCTTGAAAAGTTATGATATTAAATTAAAAAGCTAAGATAGGCGAACAAAAACGTGTTTTATATTAGATTAAGGAATATAAGAAATTATTCACTTTGATTCCATAATCCGTTTTCATTAAAAGCCATCAAATGACATAATATTAGTTAAAAACTAGTTTACACACACACACACACACACACACACACACACACACACACACACACACACACACACACACACACACACACACACACACACACACACACACACACATATAACATATATAAATATATACATATTTATTATTATAACCTATTTATACTAAATCTTAAAAAAGCGAGTGGAATTGGTATACCACGAGTAATTCAGGAAGTATAAAGTCCAGACTTACTAGTTGACGCAGGTTATAAACTCTTATGACAAGTGGTTTCATTACTTTTTCACTATCTAATATCAACGTGTAACAATCGAACGTTATATCCTGTATTTATGCGTAAATTATCATTTTATTTGAAGTCGGCACTGGAATTAAAGTATCAAACATTAAAGTAACTAAGTGATGTGTTTACATTACAAATATTTTTAGAATATTATTCGCTTTTGGAATCAAGTACGTGCTTCTTAAATGCAAGTTTTCAAACCTATTGTTTACATCTACATAAGAACACCACTTATACACTTTGATGATACTTTCGTAAATTTCTTTAAAAGGGTTAATTACAGTTAAATTAAGAAATAATGTAACAAAGAGTGAGTTTAATTATGACCATTTTTTAACGTAATGTTTACCAGTGATAATCAGAAATTATCTATTGTCCATTCATCGAGAATTGAGAGTGTGGCACCGCCCACCATTGCCATGACATCATGAAACGCAGGTTCACATGAGATCTACAGCAGCGCCACCTCGGTAAATAACAACTCACAAGTGGCCTCCGTGTTTATACCAGATTCTCATCACACTGTGGGTAGCGTATTACTATAAACATTGGGTGAATAAACTACATCAAAAATGATTAGCCACTGACCCAAATCCATGAGATTCCAAAAATAAATACTGTACCAAATTATTTTCTTTTTAATCAACACCCTTCATGTCATGATAACTTTAGACATTGACAAGTAACCAAATCGTTAGTCAATGAGTTACCTTTGCTCTTAAATACCTTAATATTGATTCATTTAAAATTAAAAACCACGAATATTCCTGTGAATGAAAAAATGGCCAGGTCCTGTAGGAAATGAAATGTTCAGTTATAATCAGATTTGCTTCCGTGTCAGCAATAGATCTAATTGTAAAGCTAAGACGAATGCGACTCTTACCCATCACAAATTTTCCTGTGAGAACACGCTTTTTAGTGCCTTTAGCAAATACAACCATTTTATATAAATAATGTTACCATAAAAAAGTACAGAAACCTTATTTTAAAATTTTAATTAAAAAAATGAAACATAGTTACTTATAAACCCACCGCCAGCCCTCAATCTTGTGTTACAAGACTAAGACGACTCCACTACATTCAATTTGAAGGGTCCAGATGAAAATAATATATAATGATTGGAAGGCGTAATGTGCGGTGTCCACTATGCTTGGTGTCAGCAGTCAAAGGTTGCTGGTTCGCAAACGGATAATTTCGACCCAGCCGGTGTCTACTATGCTTGGCCTCAGCAGTCAAAGTTGGAGGTCCGGAAACGGAGAATTTCGATCCAGCCGGTGTCCACTATGATTGATCTCAGTAGTCAAAAGTTGGAGGTTCGGAAACGGATAATTTCGACCCAGCCGGTGTCCACTCTGCTTGGTCTCAGCAGTCAAAGGTTGCTGGTTCGCAAACGGATAATTTCGACCCAGCCGGTGTCCACTATTCTTGGTATCAGCAGTCAAAAGTTGGAGGTTCGGAAACAGATACTTTCGACCCAGCCGGTGTCCACTATGCTTGGCCTCAGCGGTCACAAGTTGGAGGTCCGGAAACGGATATATTCGACCCAGCCGGTGTCCACTCTGCTTGGCCTCAGCAGTCAAAGGTTGCAGGTTCGGAAACAGATACTTTCGACCCAGCCGGTGTCCACTATGCTTGGCCTCAGCGGTCAAATTTGGAGGTTCGGAAACGGATAATTTCGACCCAGCCGGTGTCCACTATGCTTGATCTCAGCAGTCAAAAGTTCGAGGTTCTGAAACGGATAATTTCGACCCAGCCGGTGTCCACTCTGCTTGGCCTCAGCAGTCAAAGGATGCAGGGACGGAATCGGATAATTTCGACCCAGCCGGTGTCTACTCTGCTTGGCCTCAGCAGTCACAATTTGGAGGTTCGGAAACGCATAATTTCGACCCAGCCGGTGTCCACTCTGCTTGGCCCCATAAGTCAAAAGTTGCAGATTCCGAAACGTGTTATAAATCGTATTAAATTCGGCTTAATCTTTGTAGCGTGTTGATGATTCAATTTTGAATTTGGAATGAACAATTAATTTTCATCACCATGGAAATAATGAAAAATTATTCTCATTGTTAGATTGTCTTTTTCCAAATATTATTTTTGCCAGCTAGCTTTTAAATGAATTGTATGCTGGTAATGCAGTGGCAGTCAGTATGCGTTTAAGGTTTTGAACGAAAATACCACTGTGGCTGCGTTAACTCTGGAGCACCTACTCTGGAAATGTAGGAATATCTCGGGTGGGAGAGGAGTTAGGGGTTGTAACCCTCTCATTCATTAAATAATTTGTGGAAGAAATTAAATTTAACAAAATGATTAGTAATAGGACATTTCACAAACCTCAATGGAACAGTGGTAAGATTGCCCTGTTTGCTGGAAGGAGAGGATTTAGATTTTTATCTTCTAGAGTTGTTGTCAATAAAGTAATTCTGCAGAGATATCTTGGAATCGTGTATGATATACCGTTGAGTTTCAATTCACCCACTTCGCGGTTAGGTAACGAAGATAATAATTGTTAACTGTTAATAATTTTCTATGTTACCCTGAAAGGGTCGCAATTAGCAACAATCGAGTCCATCGCGTGGTCCGATTTTACTCTAGCTATAACTTATGTTCAAATTTCTCTCTTTTAGGTCCTATCTCCACCATGTTCTTTTGAAAATGTTAATGAAATAGTGGTTAGATCACTTCCACATTTCAACCATATTCTGTGCATATTACAAAAATCGGTGGGGGCATTTTAAGCTTATATTTTTACAAAATAATAATTTTTACCATATATCTCTTTTTTTAAATTTACATAGTTTTTAAAATTATATTTGATGCATAATAATTTTTTTTTAATCCGTCCGTTAAACGTTTTACTATACTGCATGCATAAGCACACAAACTTCCATTGGAATATATCGATTAGTCTCTGAGATATGGGTTATTTTTTGATATAATATTCAGGTTTCAGAAAAACAGCTACAAAAGAAGAAAGAGAGACAAAAAAAATTACTTAGGATACCTTATATATTCCAAGGCCATAGCAAAGTTTATCTGGGCCTTCTTCAGCTAAAAACTCATCTTCCAGCTTTTTCTTGGCAACTAATTTCTTTTGTCTAACTTCTATTTTTCAGCTTTTCGCACTTTCAATTTGGTAGGTTAGTTTTGTGAAGACAGGATTGACTTGAGTCAATTGTCTGGAAGGACTTGGTTTAGCAGGACTAACTATAACCATAACTTTCCTTTTACCAACATTTCTCCTCTTTTTAAATTCCCTTTCGGTTTTGTCATTGTCACAAAGTATAAGTATATAGGTGCACAAGAATACTCAATACTGTTTGTAAACAAACACTGAATAAATGTACGAATGACATAAAACAAGAAAACAAATCTTGTGGCCAATCATCTGTCTTGACTGTCAAAGCCTTTAAGCAAGCTGCCAACTTGTGCAGACAAAAAAACATTACTAAGTTTAGTGTGCACTACAAGGAATATTCTCACGCAGACTCAGGACTAACGTTATCTTTTTTGTATGAGATGTTATCTTTGAAAAAGCATTTGAAATACTTTCGGATGGTATTTCAACATAAAAAGTATATAAAATTAAAGCTAAGAACTCAAAGAATAATTTTAAAAAATAAAACGAAATTTTTGTTCCTAACGATTCTCCTTAATTTGTAGTAATTCTTCAATTCTGATGGGCTATTAATCTATACAATATAAGCATCTTGAAGTTCTTGTCTTTTATTTCTAATCTCATTATTAAACAATTGTTACGTGTTATAAACTGATATTGTTTTGTTAATTAAAGAGAACGGTTTGTTAAAAGGTGAAATATTATTTCAGTGTTATGCTTAAGAGTTTAACCTAACTCTTATATAATATTTTGAATATGTATTAGCATGTATATTTTGAATCATTTATATTTTTAACGTCACTGCTGAGTCTGCTTTGATGTCCTGACACGCATATCCGATTTAAGATATTTCAAGTGTTATAGTACAGTTTGCCTTATGTCTGAAGAATAACTTTATGGTCACATGTAGGTTTGAAAAGTCTTCTTCGGTTTACAGTAAATCTATTATTAATAGTATTTTATAAAAATCAATTAGAGTTGAGTTTGCCTCACTGTCCCAATCAAAGAACTAATACGTAAATAGCTCTGGGATATATACTTTGGTCTAAAAGTTACTACTTTTGGCTCTTGTAATCTATTTTCTATCTAAATTATTTCCAGTCCATTGTTGAATTTGTTGTCCTAATGAAGAATTTATACATACATATGTAGGAAGCCTATTACGGTATAAATACAAATCCTACTTAATTAATTCTTATCTACTTCCGGTATTAGAGGAAAGATTTTTGTTAACTTCATAAAAATTTCCAAAATAATCGTTAAATTTTTGCGTTGTGAAGTATTACTTTTTTGCTTGTTGTTAAGTCATGCAATACGAGTGCTGATAAAGTTCAATATTGCTATGTCAAGGATTCCTATCGGTTTAGAGTACCGCACGTAAAATAATATTCACAGCTTTAGTTATTAAGATTCGTTTATAACAGTTTTAAAATATTTACAACGCATATTTTTTGATTCGTCACTGGTGCAATCTGGAAAAACAAATTAGACATGGTCTTTATATTTGCTATCCTAATTACACTATTAATCAAGCACTGTAAAAAGATTTTATAACATTTAAATCTAACATATTTTTCAGCCTATTTTTCGTATCTAAAAGTAGCTACAGCTCTTTAGGGTCAGATAATTAGGATTATGTGATATAAATACAGATTCTTCTAAATCTTTCTCAGATTTTGCAGATTACCTGAATGTATTTGTAAATGCCCTTTATGAATTTAATTTATTTTAAGAAGGAATGAAACATTTCAGTCACTGTAAAGCCAACCTACAAGGAAAAAATAATTTTAGATTGTAAATAAAAAATATACATACAAATAAAGTGCTGGTGTTATTATTGACCCATTTAACTGATTTTACGTTTTTTTGTTCTAGTAAATGAGTGCTATATGGCACCTATACGCTAGTCCAGAATAGCCTTAAAATTAACGAAAATTATACACTAAATATAGATGTTATAAGTATTCAGTTTTTATTTTAGCTATGTTTTACTTTTTACATAGTGTATTTAGTTGATTATATATAATTAATGTTTATTTAAAGTAGTATAAATAAGAATATTTTATAATTTCTTTAAGTTTTATGATATTTCATATAGGAAGGCAATTTAGGTTTCGATAAAAAATAACGCAGATATAGCTTATTTTTCCAGTAAAAAATAGGTTACAGATATTCACTAAGTAAATAAAAAAGCAAAATTAATGTGTCTTGAGTTTCTACATTAATAAAAAGGCCATATTAAAAAAAAAACGTAATGAGTAAAAAAAGTGCTCAAATAGCCAAACAAAAAAGTGAAGGTAGGGACATGACAAATTACTACTGGCATTTTAACTAAAGCAACATGGCGTCACTTTTTTCAGATTATATTACACACCTTATTATAATTGTAATATAATGAGAATTTTAAATTCTACTGTAATACTGAATTATAAACAAGGGAGGACAATGCATAGCACTGCTAATGAATCATCTCATTCTGAAGTTGAATAGTATACATATCGGCCTGATACCTTACGCGCACTAGCAAAACACAGGTTTATTCTCTGGACATTTAAATTTCTAGATATTATGGAAGTTAGGATTAATACAGACGTAGAGACGAAGTGAATGGATGAAGTTGCGCTTTGAATAAAAAACTCGGCCAGTCTTTGTTAGTGTCGGCTGCGGTTTTTTAATTATATTCACGCATCGAATTCGATGCGCCTCTTTCATGCCGAGCTCTAGAAATATTTCTCTGACATTTCCCATGAAACACGCATAATCGCGTTGTTCACCGATTAAAATTTGCTGAGTGCTAACGAAGCCTATTACTTGTGGGTGTGGAGAAATTTCATTTCTGACGATGTGTCTGACCGTCAGAACGAACTAGCCTATACACTTGAAATGTAACATGAAGTTGCATTTATATATTAGCAACACACAGTTTGATGATGGCGCATCTCACTCCAGGCGATTTGGATAAGCGTTAGTAACAGTAGTCTTACGGGTAACCATGATCGCATGATGAGAAAATAGCAGAATAAATATATTTTTAAACAACCTCAGTGCAATCATATAAGATTTTAACATGGCATCATGATCTCGCATGTAGATTATTTATACATAAAAATAAAAATATTTTGGTGACTATAAACTTCATGGCATTTCTGTGTTGTAGTTTCTCGCTAGTTCACAAAAACCTTTATTCTTTAAATACCGTTATGGAACCCAATTCAATGAAAACAATGTGCATGTATTATTTAGCAAAATATCTAAATATAATCAGTAGACTTAAAAATTTCCTTGAAACAAAAATACGTTATATTATAGTACATGTCCAACCATGCTGTTTGCCTAAGCGTCACTTACGCCTAATTTTTTCTACTTGAAGAGGGTAAAACTTTCTTTTCTGTATGATTCCTGTCTGAATATTTGACCAAAAGACATCTCAAGAATGAAATGAGTTGTTAGTTTGCATTTTAGCACACAACTTTAGTGAAACTTGTTCTGAGACATGTGATGTGCTTATGATTATTATCATTATTATGTCGTTATTACACTCCTACTTTGAGTGATTATACACGATGCAGTTTAGAACATTTCTCAACAGTGTTGAATCTCTGACTAATCAACTAATCGAATCAAAAAACTCGCTTACTACAAATGAAATTATAATACATAAACGTAACCCCCACGTAACGTATTCCCACCAAACCAATTTTTACGAAGTTGGAGCATAAAATATACTGTATTTAAAGGCAGTGGTTTGCACAGGGATTTTATTTTATATAGGCACCTTATTAACATTAATTGTTAATTTTGACTTTGGTATGCTAGGCTAATCACAGCCATTATCTAACGCTTCAAATTGCAAAATCTTCGCATGAATGTGTACGCTAAGGCTAGTATTTCTTAAAGAAATCTGGTAGCACACTCAGCCGGCAAGTGAGAGATTCGGGTTCGAATCCCGGCAGAGGAATTACTTCATGTGATTCAATGTTTATTGAAATTTAAAAATCTTGTTAATAGTAAGATATATAAAATTTTTATTCTATTGTGAAACATGGTGAGTTTTAAAACTATCATTCTGAACTATAGGAATCATATTATGGTATAACTTTGCTTTGACGGCCATGAAGTCTGGGATACTCTAAGCTGACATACTCAATTGTGTACTACAAAAAATATACTTGCAAAGTAATCAAGAAACTTCTGGATAACAAGAATTAGTAACAAATTAAATATATGTTCCTTTGGTTACAGGTATATTCCGGCTAATTATATCAATAGCAAGGAGAACACAAACACAGGTCTCTCTGGAACCCTTTGAGTATAAATCCTTCTGAGAACATATATGAGTCACCAGAGTCACTTCACCAATCAGCCCCTCCTTCGCCTCACTCCTCGCCCATTTACAATTTCAGGGTTCTTCGGTGGTGGTGCGAATTTCTCGGCTCTGTCTACCTGCTTTTGATACGAGCCGTTGCGCGTTTCAGACTTTCAGAAACAATATTCTAAGATTCTCGCAAGAAAATTTTCGTGAATTGAATAGCTCACTCAGACGCCGGCAATCATCAGTATGCACTTTTAAATTTTAAGCCTAATTGCGCAATACCTCAGTTATAACCGCTGACTGATTAAGTAAACTAGTTTAAAGGCACTCCGCTTGGCGCTGCTCGCCGGGCACTAATAGGGCGTGTTTCTAGAGTTAACCGCTAGGTGGCACATACGTCGAGGGATTTCAAACGGAAACAACTTATAGCATTTAAAATCTTATCTTCTCAGAATGATTCATATGTATGTCTGGAATACAGTTCACAGTGTATCCTATGCTCAGCCCAAGAAACTTTTATATAGAGCAACACTAGCGAGTTCTGTTAGTTTCTATTAGTCAGTGGGATAGGTCCCAATGTCGTGGCAAACTCCGCTTTCATCCTGTTGTTTTATTAGAACATATCACCATATCATGTGATGTATCTTGGCCTTTCAAAGACTTTTTTAACAAAAATGTAAACTCTCCATCCTACCACAATGCGAATCTCTACGGAAGGGAATAAAAAATACAAATTATTTTAAATGTATAAACCGTGGATGTATAAAGTGTGTGAATAAATAGGAATTTTATATGGGGAAGATAAAAAATTTTAGAATAAAGGTTACAGTTAAAATTCTGAGGGCCATTCCATGGATTAATATTTTAAAAGACAAAGTTCATAGAGAATCCCACACGCTCACGTAAACTTGTTTCTGAACCACTCTTCATTATATTTTTACCTCGAGTAGACTGCAGGCGATATTTACTCTATCTGCTCAAAATGCTTAAAATATCAAGCGTTAAAATATGAGTACTATGAATAAAACTCCATTCATAAATATTACCGTTCATTTATAATTAAAAACAGAAATGTAATTGAAAATGTTTGTCTTCATTTTAGGTTGTTGTGCAATACTTTAATCTGCAAATATAAATTATACTCCGAAATATGTTAAGCTGTACAAATGCTTTCATCACGAATGGAGAGGATGTCGTGACATCAAATTGGTGGTTTAACGGACCAGAAGTGTTGCATAGCAAGTAGACTAAGTTGTCAATATTGGACGACAATATTAGACACGAAACCATCAATAAAGGAATTTAGTACGTTTTGAAGCTAGAAAATCGCACAATATAAATACATTTTCTCATCGAATCGGCTTTTTAATTACAACATTTATTTTCAATTAATAGTATAATAAAATATTGTAAATGCTAGTAATATTTTAAATTTAAACTAAAGTAAAGATAACATTTTTGTTCTATTTACTTTTTTATACTATATAACTAAACATTTCAATTTTATTTCTACCGTCTAAAATACGAATATACAAATGCGATTATGGATAGGAGCTATATTGTGGCGTCAAATTACTGGTTTAATGCACTAAATGTTTAGTTTAACAAGACATTGTCAAGTAGACGAGAAAATATACACAGTAAACAAATAAACTTTTGGAAGACTATAAAGTGGTAACGAATATTAAGTGTAGTAACGAATGAAATACTTGATCCATCTGGCTATATTTAGGATAAGCATAATACAACCAGAAAAAGAATTCAATTAATTTCTTGGCTGTGATCTGAAAACAGAAATTTAAAGACGCGCCTATATATTTGAGATTTCTTTTTTTTTTTAAGTAATTCGAACAATTTTAAGTTATTTACTATGTTGGTATTTTAATAGCATGTTAATATAAAATGTTCCAAAACATTTTGTTTAGTTTAAAATATCTTAATAATATTATAAATGCGTAAGTATCTCTGTTGGCTTGTTTCGTTTTCACGCGTAAACTACATAATCGATTGTACTGGAATTTTACATGGACATTCTTACGGTTCCTGGCTGAATATAGGCCTGTTCTTATTTATATATATATAATAATATAATAATAATAATAATAATAATAAATTATTTATTGCGTAGAACATAAAAACAATGTTATAGCAATCGTCACGTATATCGAGCTAAATTTTCCACTCGTTCTACCATCGAAGTCCCTTCCATACATACAATTTTTGCGTTCACTCTCTCTCACTCATTCGAATTGATCCACCACTTCCCCGGTCAGTCAGCCAATTGAGAGGTCTCCCAATTGTGTGCCATAAAACTCGTCTATACTGTAGAACGCATGTGTAATCAATGTTGTTTTTAGACGAGCTTTGAATGCCTTCAGCATGGGGACACATTTAATCGAGTTCGGCAAGTTGTTGACAATTCGAACTCCTGCCTGAGAAGGCAAACGCTCGTGAGCTACCGTCCTGTGTCTTCCAGTTTCGGTAGTCATCCCTGCCTCTAGTTGCATAAGAGTGTAAATCACTACCTCTTGTGTGTTCGCATTTGGATTTGAAAAAAAGACACGTTTCCAAGACGTAGAGGCAAGGTAATGTCAACAATTTTTAGATTTTTGAAAGCTGGCCTGCACGACTCTCTCCATTGCAGTTTTGCAATTGTTCGAACTGCTTTTTTTTTGAAGGATGAAAATTCTGGAAAAGTTTGCGGTTGTGCAACCTCCCCACAATGCCAATCCGTAAGAAAGGTGTGGGTAGATCAGTCCATAATATGCCGTCATCAGTACCTGCGTTGGGCAGTATTCGGACAGTTTCCTCAAGACATAAATGCCTGAGGATAACTTTGAACAAACATAGTCTACATGAAAATCCCAAGTCAAACCTCGATCTAGGTGTATTCCAAGGAATTTCATTGAGTACACTTCAGTGATTTCAGATTCGTCTAACATGACTGTAGGACTACAATCTGAATCTGTTTGTCGCAAACTAAATTGAATGAATTTTGATTTCAAAGGATTTGTTTTGAGATTGAGCTCATTGAAATGTTGAACTGCACTGTTGAGCTCAATGAACGTAATTTTTTCAAGTTCTTCTTGTGATTTTGAGTTGAGACAGAGAGTCGTGTCATCTGCGTACTGGACGAGTCGCCCTTGTTGTACCGATGAACCAACATCATTTACGTAGATCAAGAAGAGTAAAGGGCTAAGTATGGAGCCCTGAGGAACACCATAGCTCAGACCCTCCTCTCCCGATTTGACGCCTGAAATGCCTACAAATTGTGTTCGATCACTGAGATACGATTTGAGCCACTTGAGCGACACTCCTCGCATCCCGTAATACTCCAGTTTGCGAATGAGGATTTGATGGTCGACACAGTCAAACGCTTTTGATAAGTCAAGGAAAATACTCAAAGTATCTCCTCGACCTTCAATTCCCTCCACTATCGCATCGACTAGATGCACGACTGCGTCCACCGTCGATCTACCACTTCGAAATCCGAACTGGTTTACAGACAGTAGATGGTGTTTGTCCAGAAAATTCACACAACGGGAAAGAAAGAGCTTCTCAAAGATTTTTGCTGAAGACCGGCAATATCGATATGGGGCGGTAATTTTGAGTTGAAAGAGGGTCACCCTTCTTAAAAATTGGAGTGACTTTAGCGATTTTGAGAGAGGAAGGAAACGCTCCCGAGTGAAAAGAGAGGTTGATAAGGTGTTCGAGCGGGCCCAATAAATGCTTAGAGCATTGCTTTAGGAGCCACGTTGACACATAATTTGAGTCATTAGACCGTTTTGATGGGATGCCTCGTATCACTCTAGCAATTTCCTCCTGTGATACCGGGACCAGAGCCAATGAAGCTATTGGACTCGGCACTGACATGTGAACCGGCTGGCTATATGGAGGACGATGTCCTAGTTCAGCTCCAACCGAGGAAAAGAATTTATTGAACTCCTCAGCTACCCTTAAAGGATCATTGATGAGTTTATCTTTGATCTGTAGTTCAATCGGTTTATCAATTAATAAATTTTTTATTGTTGATGAAGGCCCATGCAGTTTTTGATACGTTTTTCGACGTGAGCAACGCTTTGTTTACATCATAGGCTTTCGCAGCTTTGATGACTTTTCTATAAATTTGTTTGTACTTTTGAAAAAATCTTTTGAACTCTTCGTTAACTGTGTGCTTGTTTATTTCCGAGAAAAATGAAATTTTTTCTCTAGAAACCAGGATACCTTTGGTAATCCATGTGCACTTTCGTTTCTTAGGTCTTTGTTTTGGTTTTCCTTAGAGGACAGCTCACGTCTAGATGAAAATTGAATGTGTGTTCAAATTTTTGAAATTGCAACTCAAGAGGATCCCTAGAATTCAGAAATTTCCAACTTTCTTTTGCCAGCTGAAAGTTGAGCAATGCTATGTTTGTGGGCCTTGTATCTCTGAATGTTTTCTCTGAGATGGGACCCCTTGGTGCCTCGTGACCATTAATGATGGCCTGTTGGCCATAGTGGTCTGAAATGGCTGTGTCGACCACCAAGACCTCAACGTCTGTCAAGTCTGTGATGACGTTGTCAATCGCGGTCGCTGAGTTGGCCGTCACTCTTGTTGGAGAGTTAACCGACCAGTTCAGGCCAAACGACCCCAGCAAGTCAGCCAATCTCCTAGTCATGGGACTATCGACATCTAAGACGTCAATGTTGAAGTCTCCCATGACTATGAAACCGCGAGTTTTTAACTGCAACGTCAGTCAAGATTTGATCGAATTTTGAAAAAAAACAATTCCTCGTTTCCGTTGGGAGACCTATAGAGACCAATCACATCAATATGAGAGTGTTTGGTTTTGAGTTTTACACCTGTATGTTCACAGTGTTTGTCTGTAGGTTTGAAAAGAGTGAGAGGGTAAAGGAGAGCTCATTTTTCAGAAATATTGCTACACCTCCTCCTTTGAAGGAGTTGCGGCAGTAAAAATTTGCCAATTGGTAATTTGGAATTTTAAAGTGTTCGATATTGTTGTTGTTAAAACCGTGTTCGGTCACAACTAACAAGTCTGGATTGAGCTCCTCGCACATGAGAGTAAGCTCATCCACCTTATTCGTAGCCATTTGTGCATTTTGATGCACAAATGACACTGTTTTAGAAATGTGTTTCTTTAAATTGGAATTTTTTATTTTATTTTTGTCAGTCAAATTTGTATGGGGATCAGAGGTGGAGCTTCTACTAAAAAAGACTGAGTGCTGGTTGTTTCTGCAATTGAATTGGGCTTAGATGTCCCAGCGACAACTTCAGCAAAGGTGATATGCGGCAGAGTGAGAGGAGCGGACGTTGATGGAGACGACGGTGAAGACGCTGGCCCCAAAAGTGTCAGAAAAGGCGTTGGAGATGAGGGTAATGGAGGGGACGTCGGTACCGGTGGTGGTGCTACCGGAGGAACCGCTCTGCTGGTGCACGGTTTGAGGCGTAGGAGCGATAGCTGACAGTCTGCTATCTGTGCAAACGGGGCGAGTTTTGGGCGTAGTCAAGCACCTCACCAACATCTCGGCCAGCAGTCTTTTGCCACGCATCGACAGGTGTAGACCATGTCTCGTGAAATACTTCCGGCTAATGGTGTCAAGACGAAGCACTTGGATGTCATGTCTGGCAGCCAGCTCTTCAATGAAAGCATTCACGAGAATGGTCTCGTCATGGATGGGATTGTCAGGATCTTGCAGGTCGTGGCGAAGTGGCATAGTGGCGACTACTAGTTGAGTGTCGGCCGGTCTGTTGGTGATGTACTGCTCCAGATGCTGGTAGATCGTGTGCTGGGCGCCGGTAGCCAGGTCGTTTGTTCCGGCAATCAGCACCTCGCAATGAAGCCTAGGTCCAGGTGGAGACGCGGGCTGGTCCAGGCCGACAGTGCTCGCAGGTGGAGGTGTGAGCTGAGGCAGGCTGACAATGTCTAGTAGGCGGGCGCCGGGTTTGCAAACACCGGTGATCGAAGTAGAGGAGTCGACCAGTCCTCTTGTAAGACCTGCGATGTGCCGAGTGTGACTATCGCCTCTTATTAAAATAGATTTCAGGTTGAGAGCATGTTTTGCGAGCGGCAGCCGGTGCTTTTGAGCTTTATACTTTTTATTTTTTCTGCTGTTTGATGTCAAGCTGTAGTCGGTGTTTTTTGTATTTTTTGTTTGCAATAATTCAGATTTATTTTGAGTTGTTACTGGAGGAGATGTATCTGAATTGCTGCGAATCACAGTCAATGGTTGGCGAGACTGTTCAGCACACTTGCAGGACTTTAGTTGGAGCTTTAAACTATGGTTTTCTGCTTCCAAAACTTCCACTGTTCCTCTTAAACTACGCACCGATTCTTCCAATTCCATCCACGCTGCCCGCTGGTCTGTTAGGTCACACTGCGCAGACACGTCTGTGTATGTGCGTGTTGCAATAGGTTCAGACGAGCTTTCGTTCACAGGAAGATCGCACTGTATACTGCAGTCTTGAGTCGCTGGCCTATTTTCCTTATTATCGGAGATTGATGCGTCTGATACAAAGATTTGGTCAGTAAATTTTAGCAGGCGCATATCCGACTCGATGGCGTGGTCTAGAAGACCCCGCATTTCGTTATTTAAACGAGTTATTTCATTTTTTAATGTTGAGATTTCTCCCGATGAGTCTTGTGCTTTGTGTGATGAAGTGGCTGGAGTATTGCTGGAATGGAGTGGCGAAGCGGGTGCGGGAGCAGGCGGAATATCAGTCGAGGATGCGGACTCGGGTGTGCTGGAAGATGTGGTCGTAAAAGGTGAAGATCCCGCAGGTCTTGGAGTCGTGACGAGGGGAAGACGTCTCTGTGGAGGTGGAGATGGTGTCAGGACCCTCATGGTTATTGGGTGTGGTCCACTATGAGTCTCATTAGCGGTGTAAATGATAGTTTTTTTTATTATCAGTCCTAACATTCGCTTTACAGTTCCTTCCCAAACAGCGCCAGACGATGTCTCCACATTTAACCACGTAACTCTCCCGGTATTTATTCTGATTATATAATATCAAGTCTTTGCCATTTTTTACTGTTTCTAAAACAAAAGACATAATGTTCTGTGGGACCATGTACAGTTACTCGACCAAAACTAGCAAATGTGTCAAAGACAAAAGACCAGTAAATAAATAAATAGGTTAATTAACAATTCACAGGAAAACAAATAATAAATAAACGAGCAGACAATAAATAAACGAGCAGACAATAAATAAACAAGCAGACAATAAATAAACGAGCAGAAAATAAATAAAACAGCGGATAAAATATAAATAGACGAGCAGACAATAAATAAACTATGCACATAAAATAGATTTTTTTTTTTTTATCACAGGCAGTGTAAAGATTTTAATAAAAAGTATATTGTTGACTAGAGTTCGAATAAAAAGTTGACGGTCAGAAGTGGATCCGATCCGGCGATCTCCAGGTCAGTGGGTAGGAGCGTTATCTATTGGGCCACGCCGGATGATAAGAACGGCGTTAGATATTTGTACAAGTAGTGCGGCGCTGGAAGTTTTGATAAACAAGGCAGGTGAGTAGAACGGTTTATTCATGTGTAATCTAACCATAAATTCAAGTAGGTCGAAGCCGTTTCTTTACTCACGTTCTAGGTCGAATTAAGCCAAGTTAACTTTTTCAAAACACAATTTAGTCAATTAAATAAGTCAGTTCACTGTTAAAATAAATGTCTATAGATAAAATCCGGCCTAAAACTACATTTAATTCAGGAGCGTACCGTCGCACGTCAACATGTGTAGGACCAGGCCTACCAACCCTCCCGAAAATCCTTTCGAGGTACGCCTCACAAATCTTTAAGGTAGCGAAAAATCCCATCTTGGTCTCTAACGCTGTGTAATATTAATTGAATGAGCCTGTCAAATGTAATCAACTGTTCTGTGTAAACATTGTTTTATTGGTTTTTTTTTTTTTTTTTTTTTTTTTTTTTTTTTTTCTCTTCGTTTAATTAAACAGGCTCGGGTGAATTCCCATGACGCCTCGTAGTTCCCTGGGGGTTAAACTTCTGCCATACATATGTTATTTTGTGTTACTATGGATTTTCATTGAATATTTATTTTTTCTGTTAGTGGGATGGTTAGGCTATGTATTCTGTGTAGCTCTGTTCGTTTTCTGTTAGTTGAAAGAGGAATAAATTTAGGAAACTATTGATGGATTAGGATTTAAGGATTATCTTCTCGCCAGGGGCCCTTCAGGCATTTCCTATTCCGAAAATCGGGCCACGGAAATAAAGAACCCACATCCAGGGAGACATATATGTTGGTGTACTGTCTTTTAAGCTATATGTGTTTTTTTATTTGTTTTAAAAATTGGTTGAGTTTCCTTGTATATTTCTATCTTATGAAGTTTGTCAGGGAAGATATCGTTGCCAGTAAGCTAGATGTAAACATGACCACTGCTGATTTTATTTTATTGGATTTTAAATTAGGAAATTGTAACTATCAGTTATGTTGTGTGTATAGATTACATAGTTTCTCTGAGAGCGCTTATGTAACCGAATTGCAAACAAACCATTGTAAAAATTAATAAAAGCTCTTTTTTACGTAGGGGACGTTAATATTGATATTTTGGATACTATTTCACCTCATGTTCAAGACTATTTAAGTCTAATGTATAATAATGGTTTTATGTCTTTTATCAACACTCCAACTAGAATAAGCTTGACTTCCAAAACCTGTATTGACCACATTTTTGTTAAGTGTCGAAATATTGATTGTTTTCAAAAGCGCAGTTTTTGATATTGACTTAAACGGACCACTGCTTAGTTGCCTTAAAAATGTAATTACAATGGAAAATTAAATAATAATCCTGATTTTGAAAATATTCTCTATAATACGATTAATAAACCAGTAATAAATATGAAGCTTTTTGAGCAGAGAGTCAGAGATGTAGACCCTAATCAGTTTCTTAATGTTAGTGATGTGAATATTTGTTTTGAAAGTTTTATCACTGTGCTAAATAACTGTTTAAATAACTGTAAAAGAAATATTAAAAATTCCAATATTAAATTGTTTAAAGCCAAACTAATTAGTCCTTGGATTAATACAAATATTTTATATAAGATGAAAAAGAAAAAGAACTTATATAAAAACTCTAAAAAAAAGACCTTATGATTTAAATTTTCGTACATATTACAATAAGTATTGTCTAAGGCTGAAAAGTGAAATAGAACTAACAAAAAACGCGTACTTTGCAAATAAGATAAAAAAATTGTAATGGTGATTCGGCTCAGCAATGGAAGGTTATTAACGGGTTGACCGGGTCGTCTTCAAACAAGTCGGTAGATAAGATAGAGCTAGATAACGGGGACATCGAACGTAACGGAACCCAGCAAAGTTGCAGACCATATCAACAACTATCTAGTTTCAGTGCAGTCTGATAACAGCACTAATCAGAACAGTTCAGACAGCTAATCAGTTTACACCCGACAAATCTATCCGCAATCTTTCTTCATTCCTCCTACTAATGAATTTGAAGTTCTAAATACAATTCGTTCTTTAAAAAACAAGAAGTCATCGGGTTTTGACGGAATTACAGTTGATTTAGTCAAAAACATATCCAATTTTATTGCTCCCATTTTAACTCACATAATAAATATTAGTTTCAGTACCGGTATTTTTCCTGAGCTTTTGAAATCTAGTGTTGTAATTCCGATTCTAAAATCGGGAAAGTCCATAAGAGTTGATAACCTAAGACCAATAAGTTTACTTTCAGTTTTTTCTAAAATCATAGAAAAAAATCATCAAAAAAAATTTAATTGCTTATCTTAATTCAATAAATTTTTTTGATACGAACCAATTTGGCTTCACAAAAAATAAATCTACTGAAGATGCCCTAATCCAATTCACGAACAAAATTTACAGTAGTATAAATACGGGTCAGAAGACCACGGGGCTCTTTATTGATTTTAAGAAGGCATTTGACCTTGTACCCCACCGAATACTTTTGGACAAGATGGGGGACGCGGGGGTGAGGGGCGTGGCTTTGGACTGGTTCGGGAGTTTCCTCGCCGGCCGTACCCAGCGGGTGCGGGTGGGGGATCACCTGAGCCGGCCACTGCCGGTCACGGTGCGCCTGAATTAGCACCCCCTGGACATAGCACCCCCTCGCTACTGACGTCATTTTGACGTCACGAAAGGGGGTGCTAAATCAGCACAGTGGCCGTGTCCAGGCCCTGAATAAACACCCCCTTAGAATACGGGGGTCCTAATTCAGCGCCTCGACCGTGTTCATGTGCTGATTTAGCACCCCCTTGGAACAGGGGGGTGTTAATTCAGCGCCTTGACCGTGGTCATGTGCTGATTTAGCACCCCCTTGAATCTGGGGGCTGCTAAATCAGCGTATTGATGAGATGAATAATTACTCCAACGGAATATAGTAATAAACGTTTAACCATATTGCGATTTATTTTTCAATAAAATAAAATAATATATATATATATATATATATATATATATAATTATTTATATTATATATATATATATATATATTGCAATGAGTATATTTACTGCATTGCTGTGGTTTACTTAAAATTTCAAAAACAAACAGTTCATTACCAATTATAAAAATACTATGCATCAAATATACTTAAGTAAAAAACTAGGTTCTAGGCATTCAAATACAGGTTTATTTTAAAGTAAAATTAATTTGAAATCGTGGTACGAACAACGCAGAGGAACTGATATTGCGTAAATCCGGCATGTGTAATAAATATACATGGTCAGAGATTATATCAACCTATTAACCACTTTAAAAACAATTATTTATTTATTTTAATTTTTCGAATACCAATCAAAAGCGGGAAAATTAGAACCGTGAAATTGTAATTTTGCGACGGCTAAGAGCCAATTATTTTTTAAGGACGCATCATGAACTGAATTATACTATTTAAACTGAATAGTATAATTCAAACACAACTTGACAAACAATTTAAATATTATTTTATATCTATAAGAATAAATATCATTCAGTTATATCCATATCAGTTAGTTCAACTATAATTAAAAAAAAAAGTTGAAAACAATGTTAAAACACGTAGCAATAAATATACTACCGTATTTTCAAAAGCGTTATTGCTGTCAAAACATACATTTTATATACTGAGTATTATGGATATACATTGTTTAATTTCCCCTCTGTCGGTTAGTGTGCGTTTTTTTTTGTTGTTAAAAATGGAATATCTTGGAAAATCTCAACGAGTAGGTCACAATACAAAAATCGAGTAAACGGCAGCTCCAGAATATCTTATGCCAATCATGCTCACATCTTAGTCCCTTCATTTACAGTAAAGATGCTCTTAATGAGTTATTTATTATTAGTTTGAAATAGTATTTGAGTAATTAGATTTGTGATACAATCCACGATCAGATTAATTTATTCTTGTATACCTGCTGGATTTTAAGACATTCAAAGTTAATCAGATTTAATGGCCGCCATTTCGAAAGTATTAATGCATATTGTTTATAACTGGCCTTATTACCACAAATATTTGATCCAAATTAGGTAGGATTTGTTTATTCGTTTTAAGATATTAAAGCGAATTTGTATATAAAAAACACATACAGACTAACGGATAGGAAACTAAGCACCAAAGATCTATTTCCATATTCTGAAATGCGTTTGCCATGACCTGAGCAGTTGCGGTATATATACTTGTCCTAAGAATTACAGGACACTCTGTACATAAAATTATTATAGAGAGTGTTTCCACAATCTCTACCAATATTTTCAGACATTATTCATGGACCAAATGCAAAAACAATCATATTCACCTTTCTAAAACTCAATAATTACTCTAATAGCCACAATTTTGTTTTGTTTTTGTCTTTTTTACTTTTACTATTTTATATTTGATGAATTGTTTAGGTTAAAATTTTGTATATACCTTTATAACCTTAAGGAAAATAAAAAATTTAAATTTCTTACAAGCTTTAATTTTCAAAATAGTGATTTCTAAAAGATCTTTAAGCGTAAATATCTTAAAAGCGATATATGGTAAAAAAATATCTAAATTATTACACAATTTAATAAAAAATCTAACGATACCAAGTTTTAAAAATTGGTTGTGAAATAAGGGAGGTAGTTTGTTTTTTAAAACCAATTACTGTTTTTTAAAACCAATTACTGTTTTTTTTAAACCAATTACCAAACAATACCCGCCTTTATTATATGACTGAATGTGGGCTGCAACAATCAGCTGTTTTGATTTTAGCTGCTCTAATCAAGTGATTTTAACATTACATTGCTGAACTGTGGTCATAATATTCTTAATTATTTCTAAACAAAGTTTCTTTTGATTGAGACGTCAGAAAAAAACACTCTAATACATGTTGATTACCTAGACCAAAAATTAAAAATGTCTTTGTAGTTATTATATGTCTATTTAATATTTTGTTTTTAAATGGAAGACCTCAGACCTACTTTTGGCTTGTAAATTTATACGGAGTTTGTAGATATGCTATTGATTACGGTGTTAAACGTAGATGCTTAAATGTACCAGTAAAGATTGCTATTTGTTGCAGTTGTTACGTTTGTTCTAACCGAGGTTTGAAGATTTTGTTCTACCCGGAAAATAAAACATTAAAAAAATATAAAAGTTTACTGTATACAAAATGAAATATTATGTATATTTGTGTAGTATTTTTTTATTATTAATGAAGTAATATTTATGCTTCTATACATCTGTTTACTACCTAGTTTACAAATCAGTTTATAAAAATTACAACGAATTGAAAATTAGAGTGTAACAAAATTTTCTACACTTTCCGATATAAATAGCCTTAAAATAAAAGTACAGCTAAGCTGAAGTGTAATTTTAAATTTTACCTTTTTATAGACGCTTTATTAAAGACTTCACTGAGATTTCACTCTTCTTTTTACAATATTGTAAGAATGTTCATTCTTAAGTTTGACACTTCCAGATACATGGGGTTAGAAGTGCACGTCTGACTAATGTAACACACAATAGTTTAAATATTCTTTAACTGCATACAAAAGGGCGATGATTTTCAGTTTTTGTCCATACATCATTACCGTGTTCTAGTTTATCTTTTCTCTTTACTCGTGTAAAAGTATCCGTTACCTAGAGAGTATAATATGCTACACCTTGGGCCTGTACACTCAAACATTGTTTGATTTCTTCTTATATTTTTTAGGAAATTTCATCAAACAAATTCACTATACATAATAAGTTATGTATTAATATAGGAATAACAACTGAGAATAACATCGATATTATTACTCAACCACTCGATACGGCCACATCAGTTTGAAAAGTAGGGTCGGTAGTGCACGCACGGGTTTCGTCAGCTTCGTCAAAATTATGTGTGGACCTACAGTCCTACAATCGATATTTGCAGGTTGATTTCACTCTGTATATTTCATATTTGGTAGACGGCCAATATATAACGAGCAACGATGTTAAGGCAAAAATAACGAGTTTCAAGTTTTTAAATCTTTACTAGCTGATACCCGCCCCTTCGTACGTACGGAATTTTTCTAGAATAACTAACGTAATAGACATCTCCTTCATGTCTTTAAAAAAATGGCATACTACTGATGAAATAAATTATGGTGTCATTGGAAAATATTCCAATTTTAATGTCAATGCGACATTCCATGATTTTTTGAACTGATGTTCTAAAGTAATTAAAAATCACGATCCCTCCTTTCCTAAAGTACTGTAGGTAATAAAAGATTTATGATCCACATTTGAAAATAGGGTTACTCATAAAAGGAGCAACAAAACATATATGTGGGAATACTTTACATGTAATAGTTGATATCACTTAATATGAAAGTCCCAATATGAATTCTATTATTCATTCTCGTAATATTACACTAATTATCATCGATACCGTTAGAAAAAGTAATATAATCGAGGGTATAATCCTTTACCAGAAGGGATATATCTGCTAGAAGTAAGATGGACAGAAGTCGACCAAACATTTTTTTACATTAACTAGTTAGGGAAGAAACCTTTGCGGATTAATATACTTCATCCTTAGCTACCAATGCCTCATCCATAAGTTTTTTATCACAGTGTTAAGTTCATAAACTAATAATGTATCTTCCAGTTGTAGCCTCATGTGAAATGTATTTGATGTTTCTATAATATATTCCTTTAATCATGAAAAATAGTTAGGCATGATTCTATAGAGGATATTTTTTACACGTAAGCAATAGTAATACTTATGGGCGTAACCTTGAGATATTTTTTGTGAGTACCATTCTACGGATTTTTTGTGTAGTGTTAAGTCTATGTAGCTGTTCCATTTGTGCAGATGATTCACTATACGCCTAATAGTGCATAAGATAAAAAATTAATAATCCTAGTTTTCTTACTGCAGATGGTTACGAGTAATTATTTAAGGGCAGGTACTGAAGAATTATTTCTGTAATAAATAACAAGTCAAAAAAACTGTAATTTTCATACTTCATCTGTTTTCATTCTATAAACCTAATTTTGAAATTTAATTAAAATTAAATATGAAAACAAAAATGCCGCAGAGAAAAATTCTATACTGTGTGACAGTGAATTATTTTGCCTAAAATACGAGCCTAAAATTGTTTACAAAATTATTTGTTGTAATTGTTTTTTACATTTGAGTTAATTAAACTAAAAACAGAAGATTCCATTTCCGTGAAGCTATTAATTGAAATAAATACTTTAATTATGGATTCATATACAAATAACATAGTTTTTAAATTATATGTAGAAACATGTTTCATTGAGTTTTCACGATTGGGTTAAGTTTGAACTGTTAATGCTCAGTGAAATACCCTTAACTAGGACTATATCTTTCATTGGTATGGACGCCCAGTACTCAATACCTGTACAATAAAAATGACACAGCAAAGAGATACTAGACTAATTGTGTATAAAAACCATAATTACAGTTTAACCTTCCGTAATATTCCAAAAATCGTCGACTCAGAATCGACGTGAGAAATTTATGTTTTTTTAAATATATATTTAAGCAGTGCGTTAATTAAATTTACAAACATATTAACTGAAAGAATAAACTGAAATAGAATAAATGAAGGATATGATTTAATTTATTATTTTAATAGGTGATATATAGAACAAATTAAGAAAGCAAAGTCATGAGTGAAAATTATTACACAAATATGACAATGCGTATGAGAGGGAGGAGTTCTAAGGTCTAATTAAGCCCTTGTTAGTCGGAGCATTATTATGTAATATTAAGTCTATGGTAATTTTTAAGAGAGAAGTAGCCATATTTTAATTATTATATTATTTAATCGTTCATCGGAAATTGCAAAGCAATCGTAGATAGTAGCTTATAAGAGGGCAGCGTCACAAAAATCCAGATAACAACTATTATATTTATGATTGATTTGAATATGTAAAAAGATAAATACCCTTTTTGCTGGTTGAATGCTAGGGGGTGCTAATTCAGTGACTGAGGCCATGTCCATGCGCTGAATAAGCACCCCCTTGGAACAGGGGGGTGTTAATTCAGGGCCTCGACCATGTTCATTCTATGCGCTGATTTAGCACCCCCTTTGTAGCCGGGGGGTGCTAATTCCGTGCCTGGTCCGTGTCCGTGCGCTGAATTAGCACCCCCCTGCCGTGACGTCAGAGCCCGAGGGGGTGCTTATTCCAGGGGGTGCTAAAAGCAGCGTCCCCCCCGGTCACCAGAGGGGTTTCCACAGGGCTCCGTCATCTCTGCTACCCTCTTTTTGATTTTTATAAATGATCTTTTGAAACAAGGCTTCGGTGGGAGGTGTAAGTGCATTTGCCGATGATATTGCGTTTTTATACTCAAAACCTGATCCACACGAACTATATTTGGTTATTGATAGTGACCTTTCCATTGTTGAGTTTGTGGTGCAAAGAAAACATGATGCAAGTAAATGTGAAGAAGACTAAGTTTATTAACTTTGACAAAAGAGGCTTTGACTTGCCTTTACCTTTGGTATACCCATGATGTAGATTGTGTAATTTAAAATCCATGTGTTTGCCAACCTTTAGAAAAAAGTTGATAGTTTTAGATACTTAGGTGTGATTATTGATAATAAGTTTAATTTGGAATTATACGCATAAATACCCTGCATAGTAAGCTTAGATCTACTGTTAGAACATTCTATTTTTTGAAAAATTTTTGTGATGTCACGCCTAATGAGAACCATTTATTTTGCTTTAATTGATTCGAAAATTCAGTATGGCATAAACGTGTTGGGGAGGATCTTTTAATTACTTGATTAAAAAAATTAGAACAACACACAAAATATTTTTATTAAGAATAATATTGAATAAAAATAAAAGAGAGAGTTCTTTCCCCCTTTTTAATTTCTTAAAAATATTGCCTGTGCAACATCTTTTATGTATTCAAAGTTTTGAAACTTTTTTACGTAAGAAGTGGGAACAGAGGTACTTTTAACAAAGCTTTCAACACTAGAAGTAATTACCAACTAAACTTTAGATTACCCAAAGTAAATAAATCAATTTTTCAGGTTGTCCTTTGCCTATGTTGCTCCCAAATTTTTAAATCAATTACCAATAAATGTAAAAGAAAATAATAATTTAAATAAATTTTGTAAAGCTGTAAAAAGCTGGCTCTTTGAAAAAGAAAATCTTAGTTTTTTAAGTTTCGTACTGGAAATAATATTTAACTATATTTTATTAAGATTTGTGGTTTAAGTTAAGTTTCGTTTTTTTTGGGTAGATAGTAAGTATTAGTATGTTAGATTTTTACAATAAGTGCAGACGTCACTGAGCTATTTTTGTTTTTATGTTGGACTGGACTCATTTTTGTTTCCCTGTAAAGAACTGTACGTTTAAATAAGTAATGCTGCCACGCAACTTGTTATTGTGGGTAGTATATGATTCCTGGTTTAAATTTTGTATGTAATATGTATTTATGAAAAGGAATAAAATCATTTACTTCATTTACTACTTCATTTACTAGTTTTAATATATCAAATCGAATTCATATTATGTGATCTAAGTAGTATTATTTAATATCTTAAAGTGCAGGTCTCTCGCAAACTTCGTAGGCTGGGCCATCGTAGAATAACGTGGTCAAGGGATTCTCGTTCAGCGAGGGTACAACTTAAACAAAGTGGTGTGAAATATTGTTTGATGTCAAACAACTTTGTATTGACCCGAGCATGTCCAAATCTCATTCTAATTACATTGACTATCTCCCAACTTTTGAAGTTTGCCATGATGAACCAAGGGGCTATGGCCTGTCGTACTTTCTATTTCTTTGTACCATGCCGCTTTTGGTGTACGTTGGCATACATGCTTATATACTACTGCATACTGTCTTTGTTGATAGGCTTTGAAGTCAGATGTTGGGATGTAAATATTGAACAATTATTGTGCCGTCCTGCTATGGGTTGTTTTGCTAGGTTATCTATTATATTCGTTATGATAAATACCTACGTGTGCTGGAACCCAGTGAAAAGTGACGTTCTTGCCACTGTCTATTACATTATGGATGATACTCACCGGAATACCTTCCCCTTTGGAGTAGTTGTATACGTTACTCAGTGCTGTTATGGCTGCTTGTGAATCGGAGAATATTATGATGTCTTTTTGTCTGATGGTGGCGAGTGTGAAGGTTGCTTGCAATATGGCTATAAGTTCAGCTGAGTAGCTGGATATTCCTTCTTGCAGGGAGAATGAATATCTCAGAAAACTTTGTTTATTGGGTAAATTGTGTAAAGAGTACCCATATCTTTCAGCTGTTTTATATTTAAGCGATTAGGTAAGTACTAATCTACATTAAACAGATTTTTTTAAACACAAGAAGATCAGAATGTTACTATGAAGACTCCCTTTGAAGCACAGTCGACCCAGAAATATGATAGATGAAAATTTTACAGGACGGTTTTTTTTTTTAAACTAACGGAAACAATTAAATGTTTACGTTACTTCAAAATGTTGTAAAATAAAAAAAATAATTACTACAAATTTAAAGATTATTATAAAACCTATCTCAGTTCTCTTTTGACAGATAGTAGCCTTGTCTGATCTGTGACATATATTTTCGTGGTCGGGAATAAAAAAAATTAACTATGGTCGTTCCATATACTATAAACTAAGGCTAAAGTCAATTACAATGACCATAATTATAAACGTCTAGACGTAATTTTTTAATTGAGACAACAATGCAAACTCAACATTGGAGTCGTAAATATAATTCACACGAAACAGCAATTGTTATACATGTGCAATAACTACTAAATTACATGCAATGAATCGGGTAACTGATAGCCAATCTAAATTGTATATATATATATATATATATATATATATATCAATAAATATATATTACACAACACACAACATATATATATATATATATATATACACACAAACATATATATATATATATTTAATTAATTAGGAGACGTAAAAACCCGCTTTGGGAAAAAAATACTAAGACGGAGTAAATGACTTAGCACCATAAATATACACTTTTTTAACGTATTTTCTTTAACGGGTCAAGAAAGCAATCTCAAGATTCACTCGACCAGACCCTCATGCAAGTGGAAAAGCTATAAATTGCGTTGCAAAGTCGCTTTACATTCCTGAAACCATTTGCGTCACTAACAACAGCAATATCCTAGAAGCTTTAAAATGGCTTGAGAGGTTGTGATAGCCGTGGAGTAGGCAGCTCTCATTAAGACGCATATTGTGTGTGTTGAGTAATGAATACGTTCTAGTGAGACCCTCCAACTCTGAGAATATATTATACTTCTAGCTGTTCTCTGCGTTACCGTTACCATTTTTCTCACTCACACAGTAATCACCTAGAAAACGGTTCTGTAAGCTGCCTTGACGGTTTAACAGTAACTGTGGAGAAGACTGCTCACATTAAGAAAGATATTGTGTGGTGTTGAGTAGTGAAAACTTTCTAGTGAGAGCTTCCAACTTTGATGGTACATTGCACTTTTATCTGTTCTCTACATAAGCATTTTCTCACTCACACAGTAATACCTAGAAAATGGTTTCTGTAAGCTGCCTTGAGGGTTTTACAGTAACGGTGCAGAAGACAGCTCTCATTAAGACGCATATTGTGTGTGTTGAGTAATAAATACGTTCTAGTGAGAGCTTACCAACTCTGAGAATTATGTTATACTTTTTAGTTATTCTCAGCGTTTAAACCGTTACCATTTGTCTCGCTACAGAGCAATACATAGACAATGGTTCTGTAAGCTGCCTTGAGGGTTTGCAGTAACGGTGGAGAAGACTGCTCTCATTAATACGTATATTGTGTGTGTAGAGTAATAAATACTACATTATTTAAAACATTCAATACCATTAAGCCCTATGACAATTTTGGGTCGGAAGTAAACGTGTTTAAAGTACATATTAGTTCATTGCACAATGTTAAGACGTTTACAAAACAAAAATCGCAAAGTTAGCGCTTGATCAATTATATAGATACTCGGTCTGAAGACTACTAATTTCAAAACGTTTTCTACGTTCGGTAACTTTTAATCTACTTTCAGTCCAAGTTATTTCTCGAGACTTTGAACCGTTTACCCCGATAATTAAAATAATAACAAATGATGGACTAACTCTATATAAGTCAAAACATTTCTAATTCCTGTATTGTAATCTAATTCTGGTTAAAAGTATTCTCCGATGCCGTAATAGCGTTTTTATTATGGCACCATCAATAAAATATATACGAAACACAGACATGAAAAGACATTTTCCATAAAAGATTGTATAAGCCTACTTTTGTCCACTGTAATTTATTTCATTTGTAACTTATTTCCGGTGTTGTAGTAAACTTTTTTTGTCTTGTGGCCTTTGTGGTATGTACATGCATAGGTCTGAAAAGTATTCTTGGATAAAAAATGTCTACTTTCCGTTCATGTTAATCTACTTCCGGTCTCATGTATTTACGGCGTAGTAGTAACGTTTTGCCTTCTAGCCTCGATCAAAAAACATTTACATACGTCGACTAATTCCGAAAGCGAATAATTAGTCAAAAAGCGACTAATTACCATCCGTAGCATTGTATTTCTAGTCTTAGTTATTTCCACTGCCGGTAAGTCTTCTCGCTCTAGAACTTCAGGAAGTGAAAAAAACGTATATTCATTCTTGGAGTTACAATCGTATTTAAGGTCCTATGTTTGGATAGCATTGTTCTAGATTTGTTGTTTGATTGTTCTGGGTAGCGAGCACATGGCACATGTATGTCAAATTAATATCTTTCTAAGGACATCAAGATTTTTGAAGTAAAAATATAGTTCTCCTAGTAGTTTCTAACAATATTTTAAGCCGTATCGATGTCTTATCTTTATAAAATAATTTAGTTTATTCTATTAAAGTTCTAGGTATTCACGTAAGAAATTTCATCTTTCTGAGATATCGTTGAGTTGAAGATTGAGAGAGGGTCTTTGTCTTTATTTCAACATGAGGTTGCTTGGAATGCAAAATTTGATTTTTTTGGATTTTCTAAGTAAACTGAATAAAATTCATTTTGATTAATTTCTAATAAATATAATGCACTTTTAACCTGCGGTTACAAATAGTAATGCCGAATAATCGTGTAACTAATTTAGTGCTGACTGATTCCTGCCGATTCCACATGGCCTGCTAATTTTGAACTAATTGTCAACTACATTGTTAAAAACTAATTTTTCCCTCCTAACACCTCACCCCCCGGGACTCTACCCCCACAATTACATCGAATTAGAACATGGTATTATTAAGTTACTACAATCTAAAACTAAGGTACTCATCCGTCCGCGATATGCACGCCTCAAGAGCTTGTCCCCGACGCCTCACTTTTACGCTATAACCCCCCGCCCTTCCTACGTCACTCGTGACGTTCATTTGTACCTTGTCCCTTTTTGGACTTACCAGTGGCTTCCGCCACACAACACTGAAACAATTTTCAGCAATACACAGAGAGTTATTTAAAGGTGTTTTATTAGATATAAATTTACGCTTTACAATAATACATTTAGGCCTATACTAAACCATTTGTGTAACTATAAAATTGCGTATAGATAAAATGTTATTATTGTGTATCATTGAATTTTCGTATACAAGCAAGGTTCATGCTAACGTAACAAAATAATTATAATTTGGTCTGAATATCTGTGAAAATTGAATAAGCTGGTTAAATCTTGGCAAAGAAGTCAGTAATAAATTTACGGAAGACATGTATAGAAGGGAAGGGGTGGTATTTTGATTCCCCGGGAGAATTTTGCGTAGCAATCAACAAATTATGTCCGCATGATTTATTAAATTGCTCCTATCAATAATTGCTATTATCTCGTTATCTGTAACAGTAAGCAAAGGCAAAGTGTATGTCTATCTGATGTCATAATGGCGCGGAATATTGCCTCCTGCTAGAAAAGTTGCTTTATTTCAGTTCACCAGGTAATGATTAATGATTGGTTATACTTTGAACTGTTTAAAATGTAAAGCACAGCTCTAGTTTTACTACTTTGATCTGCACTATACAAAGTCACTGACTTATCGACACAAATGCTTGAGAGTTTTGTGGCTGTAGAGAAATTATATTGTAACCACTATACTGTACTGCAGATATTACTGCTCAATGTCAAACCCATTTATCGATGTTATGTGTTAACTGTCACGCTTCATCGACATAAATGCCCAGAGAATGCACAGACAAAGCCCAATATAACTGTATTACATGAAGTTATGAAGATGTTCAAAGTATCAGTAAAACCATTATGGACTAGTATTATGCATTTATTTATATTCATATGCATTGACAAAAGTTTTAATAGCCCATGTTTCACTTAAACATGTGTAAATATCTATTCCCGTATCTTGTGTTCGCTTCATTAATTATACGAGCAAACAATACGGCTTTGTTTAATTACTGTTGTGATAAATTATATATCAAAACTTAGTCAGTGGGGTCTTATGAAATGTTTAGTCAAAAAAATAGGCAAATAAAAGAGTAAAAACGGGTAAAACAGATTTTTAGACTTCTAATGTTTTAATTAATTTCTTTATAAATAATTTCCATAATAAATCTAGATTTCACTAAGCTTGGCAGATTTATAAAATACTAAAAATTAAAATATTAATTTTATTAGTTTATTTTTCCACCATTTTCTTTTAACCTCCTCTTGTTCCTTATTTCTTCTTAATGCTAAAAAGAATGAATATTAAAATCCCATGAATATTAAAATGTCGATTCCTTCCAAATTCAGAGTGATATTTTTTCAAGACGTGCAATAAGAAGGACTACTGAACGTACAGTAGAGTTGCAAAGAAGAATTAGAAAACCGCATAGGGTCAGATAGAAGAAGTGATTGATGCCTTCTTTTGTACTATGTCCCAGACTCTGAATCGGGAAAAAAATCCTTTTGACTATATTCCTTTTATTCAAGTCATCACTTAACTTTCTACTTACACATATACTTTATTACAAATGATTCGTACTAATTTGCAATTCTGGACATCATGGATTATTTATATACCTTATTTTAATATTAAAAAATAAGAAATTTTAATTTATAGATACAAGAATTTCTTAACACAATAATTAGTCTCATTATTTTATATTTTGTAAGCGTTAACATACAGAGTCTTGTAATTATCTTATATTTCCATGTCAAGAAATGAATTGAGACTAGAGGTTGTTGTTACTAGAAGTATTACTTAAAAAAACCTGGAAAACTCAAAGAACGAATGTGAAAAGTGACATGGAGCAAAAGTTTTTAATATGGTCCGTAACAATTTTGAATAAGTTTCAGACTCGTGTTCGTGCCCAATGTGACTGTACTACTGGAGTCACACGTAGAGACCGCCCACCTGGACGTGTTACTACTAGTAATGTTACCAACACCTGGGCATTTAATAGATTTTTAAGGAGGTATTATTTTAAGTTTCGAATTATTGGTAAGTGAAAAAATTAGGTTTATTAATTTTAGGGAGCTGTGTTATAAATTAATTCGTAATTTTATAGAAGTCTCTTGTGCAAACCTTTATTCAACACTCTACCTTGTGATCGTATTTTATTCCTGTCAAGTTAATTAAATGTGATGTGAGAAAAGAAGATTGATTTTAGATTTATAATTGTTTCCTTGTTTTTCCGTAAATCCTTATACAGTTGTATTTACTTCAGTAAAGGTAACTTTATAGTGGGTTACTATTAATATTGTTATTACTGGCTCGTATAGGTATGCTATGCACTAAATTATATGGGTTCAGTTATAAAATATCCATTTCTGATATTAATACACTTTAAAACACACTCTATCACTCTTTTTCTTTACGAAATCTAAGAAATATTGAGCTATCTCAATTGAATAGAACTTTGAAAAGTTATTTTTTATTCAAACCTTGACTGGAATATACTATCACCATGTAGATAACATAGATGTCAGTTTGGCTTCTGCACACCAACAGAATATTAGCATCAAATAAACTATTGACAGTGTATACAGTGCAGACACCATCATGATGTTTATGTAAGCGTAATACGTAGTTTGCCAATATTTGAGTACTTGTGTAGTTGTTTTCAGGACGTGAAAAGAGTACGGCACTTGACGTACAGTACTTCTACCCTTGTACCCCATACTCTTGAAAGGAACTAACTTACAAACGTGAAAGAACTGCTGGTGACGTTGAATCATTCTGGAATCATTATGGCCGCATCACTTTATTTCATTAATTTAAAATGATCCGACCAACGGGATGTGTTATGGCTCAATAACTGATAACTCTGGTCGGAATTTCCAGTGAAGGTTTTTCAGCTTTTAATCCACTCAGAACAAGAAAATTTTGTAGAAAATAAATGGTGAAACGGCCAAATACTCGGGGTTGAGATGACCATATACTTCAATGCATGTACAGTGTTCGGGATTTGTAATTTTTTAGGACCAGCGGTTCTTTGAACAGAGTATCATGTACCGCCATTAAGTTTATCAGAGCTTAAGTCTAATCGTCAAAATCTACCAGGAAATATATCTTGCAGTAACATCACACTACAGTAACCCATCACAGGAGTGTTTAGTTTCCTATAAAAAAGTATATGCCTAGGATGTTCTATTTTTTCAGCAGGAAATAGCTTGCAAATTGTTACTTGTACTAAAATAACTATTTAAAAATTTCAAATGAATGTTAAACTAGTAGTTAAATTTTATTTATCCGTGGTTTACCTAAAAACATCTCGGGACCTATAAGAGCTTGTCATAATTTACAATAGGAAGTAAATTAAAGGAAATAAAAGCGCTTGAAAATATACAAATAATAAAAATTTATTGTTGAAATTGTACTGTGTAATTGGTCTTACTAATTACATATTCATTTAAGGAGTTTATAATATGGACATTGTGTTTTGTACGGACTAATGTGAACTATGAAAATATATCATGTAAGTTTAAGGCCTTTTATGTACGATGTTTTATTAGTCTCAAGAGTATGCTGCCAATTATTAAAAATGTTAGATAAAAATATATGATTAAGTCATGATTATTTGTTTAAAGTTTATTAAAAGTTAATATGACTCTCCGAAAGTTCCTGGCGTTGTTTATATATTATTACTACTACGTACACCTCCTTATAGTTTAGTATAAAGTTAGCATTCTACGTTAAAAAGAACTATATGTAAAGGAGAAGCTGACGGAAAAAATGAAAGTACTTCAGTTGTTGTAATTACACATTAAATAGGATTTAACTTTTTTTAATTTCTTTTAGTAGGATATGGGTGATTCATGATCAATGGACAAGATCGAATTAACAGGGTCACGGACACCAATGAACATTCAGCTGTACATTATTTTCATTATCAGCCTTAGTAAAAAAAGCCATAACGGAACAATGTTTTAAAATTCTGGCCAAAAATTATAATCTTTAAATCATGTTAAATTTATGATTAATTTGTTATCCCTTCTTTCAATATTTTGCTTTTTCTCAAAGTTGTGCAACAGCAGGATAACTAACGTAAATTAAATTTTTTTCATGATTTAAAGAAAATATATAAGAGTAAAAACAATTAAAAAGGTATATTTTTGTACTTTTAGAAAATTATTTTCTTATTTATGTTTTTTATACTCATTTTCAGATAAAAGAGCAATATATATAAGAAAAAAAGGTTTACGTTAGTATAAAGACAATGTGACTTGTACACAAACATATAAGATTTTTTTTAATAGCCATCAAATGTGTTCTAGAGACTACGATTTGTTCATATTCACACGATCGGGCTTTGGGTTTGCTATGAATGATATTTAAATGCAGTTTCCTCTTCTTTTGTGTAAGAATTCATTCATTACTGAACGTACTTGTTTATTAAACGATTAGACAAAAGACCCTGAAATAATAAACAAAGTATAACGAGATTTGGTTAATGAGTTCACATTGTTATTCACTAAAATTTATATATATACAATCAAGCAATCAACCCTTTCATAAATTCTTTATTTAAAGGATGATTCTACTGCATTTATAGGGCTTCAGGCAGTTGTTAACAATATTATTGACACAGTGGCTTGTGCATATTCGACACTAAAGGTTGCGGTGGTTGATATTTCCATATCACGCTACAATTTACTACTTTTATGCTTTAAAAGCATATTTTTCCAATTTATATGTAAAAAGTACCCATATGTTTAATTTAAATTAAGAGTATCATTTAATAATTAGAATCCTGGTGACAGCTACTAACATAAACTAAGATTATTTAGATAATCATTGTATAATTCACTGTTATTTTACAATCGATATTTGTTTGATATCGCGTACATTTCCAATTAATGCGCTGAGTTCAAGGAAATATATAATATTATATTTATGAAATCTTTGTATGCGTCATGAGAATAAACTTTCTCAAGAGAATTATAGATTTTGGCGGCGTTTGTTTAAACTTCTCTCTCAGTCGGGTAAGGTGTCAATATTTGATCTTCTAGGGGATAAGAAAAATTGGTATAATCCTCCTCTTACTATGAGAAGTAGCTATTTACTGATATAGACCTTATTTATGGCAAGGTCTCCATTAACTGTTTAAATACTCAACTTTGAGTAGGGAGTTAATTTTGAAAACTACTAATAAAGCAGGACATTTGTTTTCATTAGACGTGTAAGTTTCATAAGAAACCTATACTTGTTGTTGTTATAGATTTGGTATGTTGATGGTTTGCTGCTTTATCACGGAAAGCCCAGGGGGAATATATAATAGTTTTTATAAACGGACGAATATAGGACAATTTTAAACACAACTTCTATTGCCTTTTTAAACGATTTTTTTAACGTGTAAAGATGGAGACGTAAAACTTCGTTTATTAAATGAAATATAGTGATATATTTATATCACGTCTTACTCTTCTGATACTGAGGCTCTTCATATGAAGTTATTCAATTAATTATCGCTTATAGCTGTGTTTTCGTAATTTTATTACATCGTCAATAAATAACATTACATAAAATATAATGAATCGTAGTGAATTCTTATACTATTATGTTTTTAATGTTTCTAGTTATTAAATTTTTTAATTTTTATTGTATACTAATATATAACACTCTGCTAGTTTTATTCCATTTACAATGCTATTAACTGTCGTGTAATTTTGGCCCTACGTTTTAGATGAGTTACTTGGCTATTAACAATCTAAATATACGTGGATTTTTCCGATACTGTTTTATTGTTAATTGTTTGTTAAAAAAATTTTGGAAATTCGATTTATACTAATATAGAGTTAATGCCAATATCAATAAATAAACGATATCTAGCCACGATACAGTAAATAAAATTATACTTTAAAGACGCTCGTCTGAGTTGTTCCTAGTTTCCATTCTTGATATCATTTTACCTACTCTACAGTATGACACACAGTATACAAAACGTCTTAAAGAGCTGTTATTTCTCTGCCGTATCCAGCAAGCCACTCAAAGGCATGGGGGGAGGAAGTCATTTTAAAGCCCCAACTTAACCTTGGGGTAATTGCTATGTCTATTGGAAAAAAAGTGGTTAATAGTAAAACGTGACACAACAGGTTTAAATTGTAATATAGTCTCAGAGTTTCCGGAGTTGCCTACTCTACAATAAAACATTCACTACTCCCATAGGAAACACTATATATACGTCCCTTAAAGAGCATTAGTTTCTCTAAGGTAACACAACCACTCAAAGGAAAGCTTTAAGGTCCCCACTTACTTGGGTATTACTGTTTGTGTCGAAACACAACTGTTACCCCATTAAACTGTATGATAATAAAGTTATTAATGTAGAATTAGAAACGCCATTTTGAATTTATTATTAAAAGGCTCATTGATGGAGATTCAGTACTTCTTTTACTCGTCTATAAAACTGGTAGTGAAGTAACAGAATAATTCAAATTAAAATTTGTAATTGTTTGTAATAATTCCAGTACAATTAAAATTTTCTATCTACAGCAAACAAATTTTATTCAAATAAATGGTTTTTAAAAACACAATTAAAACATTTTGTCTTTTTAAACAAAGATAAGTACTTATTAAATACTGTCGTTTAAAAATTTGTATTAGCTTTAAGATTAAATAATGGTTACGATTGAAAAGACCCTTAATATTTATATTAAAGCAAATTAAACAAAATTTTTAATTATGAATGAGTATTTGGTTTTACTTTTCCATAACAACCGAGAGTGAGTAATATAAAATACAAAATAATCCTTTAAGGGTTGTAATTTTCTAAACGATTTATGTTATAGCAACAACAAATTTAATTGCAATTAAAATAGATTTGTTTGGCAACAATCAAACAATTCTAATCGTTGTGCTTGTTTACAAAAGGATAATTACTTATTAATAACGTCGTTAAAATTTTATTAGCTTTTAAGATTAAATATGGTACTATGGGAAAAGCTCAATACTTATATTACACAGCGAATTTAAGTACAAGAAACAAACCATTTTTTAAAATAGCAGTACTATAGGGTAGTAACAGGTAGTTAACCGTAAACAATAAAACTACGGAACTATGGTTTCTAAATATTGGTTTTTATAGTGCAACAGAAATTTTAATATAGTGGTCCGTATAAGGATGTTGGAAATAATACGAATACCTCACAAAAAATATGTATAAAGGACATGTTTCCTTAACGAGCTATCAAAAACCATTAACTTTAATAAAACATAACTTATTAATTCTTTAGAATCAAGAACATAGCTTAACTGACGAATTATCATTCGAATCTATATACGCAGAGTTTTTAAAATTTTAAACTTCCAGATGATTAGCCAAAACAAGGTAAATATTACTTTTCCTCTGAGTGTGTGTTATTTCAGAGCCATAGGTAATACGGACGGATCTAAATTTTTAATTCGTTGGCCCATATCCTAGTTTTCCCCATAAGTGTAACTTGATTTAGAGTAAATTTCTTGTAGTCTAAAATTGAGAATATCAGCTACTTGTTTTATGCTAAGGAGATTGGTACTCGCGTTTAAAACCAGCAACGTTGGAAAGCTACGATATCACTCCTGTCCACTATGAAACGTTACAAATCAGCATGTTGAAACAGTAGTATTAAAGTTGTATAATTTAGTAGAAATATAGTTCGAAAAAAGAGAGTAATCATTGAAAGTGGGGGGGGGGGGGGGTGGGGGGGGGGGGGGGTGGGGGGGGGGGGGGGTGGGGGGGGGGGGGGGTGGGGGGGGGGGGGGGTGGGGGGGGGGGGGGGTGGGGTTCATCTGGATGATTAAAATTAAATTCAAAAGTGAGGTAATTAGCACCAGAAGTGTTTCCTGGTTTGAGTATGTCTGTCTAAAAATATCATTCAAACATAAAACAAGTGTAGGTAAAGTAAACAAGTCCACGTGTCCCTAGGCTGAGTTGGAGTTAATTGTGTTTTATACATTGTTTTCTTTGGGGTAAATATTTTATGTATATTATTGTGTGTATAAATTGTGTATGTATTGTGTATACATTTGTGAATGTTTTCTCAAATACTATGTAAATTCTAAATCAATGTAAAAAACATGACATCGGTGTTATATTATACTCTAGATTGGTTATTTTATACAGGCGCACAGCGAATAAATATTCTAATTTTTAATATAGGAAGGAATTAAATGTTTTATTCACATCTTGATCCATCTTTAAGATACACCTTTGGTGCATGAGTACATGATCTACGCAAAGTTGTTACCAAATATTAATAACAATAGCTTAGTGCCAATTCGTACAACTGCAATAACCGCAGTTCGTAGACATTTATGCTTATCGGGTTTATATTATAGAATAAAACAAATTATAACGCTACTATTTAGTACAAAAAAATATTCTTTACAGTATTAAACACTGTAGAGGAAAAATATTTTTTTTGAAATACAAAATTTAATACATCCTGAACTACTTCTCGTGTCTTAAATTTAATTACTGTAACGCTCCTTAGATCTTCTCAAGGATACTGTGATATTCAATGACATATTGTATCAAAACATCAAAGATAAGGTAATTGAATATGGAGGGATCCATGTAGATGTGAAGTAGTTTTATGTGATCAGTGTTGTCTACAGAGATCGTTGCCATGTCACGTGATTTGTGTTATTGAGCAATACCCGAGTCTGGATTACAGGTATTGTCATCCTGATGGTAGCCGGTATTACAAACTTACCTTTATTACTGGTGGCGAGAGAAAAGAAGAGACCTGGCCCGTGCCGGCGCACAGCTGTGTACTAGTGTGTTGCTGCGCGGTAATTTCAGGCGCTTCGGCCCCACAGCCAACCCTGCGAATTGTTTATCCTAGCAATGGAGTTATTTGTTTTCAGTAATGTGGCATTCCTGCAGAGTGTGACTCATCTTAGACGCGCCCATTATTTCAGTCTGTCAGTATTGCATCACGTGTTCTGAAGTATTGATTGAATTCAATAGACATTGTTGATTTGTTATTGTTGCTTGTTTTATTATTATTTGTATCGTTATTTTTAATTAATTGTATTTAAAATGGAAAATGTTTCGGAAACGTGGGGCGGACAATTCATAGTAGTGGAAAGGGAAGTTATAAAGACGAGTGATAGAGATTTGTGATAAAGAAAGCGAGTGACAAAGTGTTAACAGTGCCTCTTGCAAAAGCAACAGAGCCTAATTATTAGAATTTATTACAAACATAAATTTTGCTCAATTTTAATTGATCAAAACAGTACTGTCATTTAAATTATCTTATAAAACATAACAATTAGGCCGCAAATCAATCAAAACAGTGAAACAATAATGGAAATTACGAAAACAAGGCGCTGCAACATACTAGTAGTAGCGCCTGCAATTTTCAGATAGGCCAGAATCCAAGGTCTTTTCTCTCTCGCCATCAGTATTGGCATCGACCACACACGGATTTCATTCTATCAATGAACTATGACAAAGCAATACTTTCTAAAACTTGTAATTTGTTTATGAATATTACTAATCAACATTTAATACAGTGATGAACATGGGATTTAATCACGTACATCGTAGGGTAAAAATTATTTGGGGGACAAATTTTAACTTCTTATTTGCATCGAAAGAAAATATCACAGTAAAGTGTGAAGCACGAATTTTAAATTAGCTAAACTATAAACGACGCAATCCACATAAATGTATTGTTTCTTATTTGTCCACGATTAGAGAATCTTATTTATGTCCAGTATTGCTATATTTGTATTTAATTACAATTTGGTAAAAGATGTATGTAATATATATAAAGGCGTTAATATTTTTTTAGATTTGAGTAAAATCTTGATATCTTCTAAATGATAAAAGTGTAGATTTAAGCAATTTTGACCATTTTTGCTTTAAAATGTACGTTATATTTATACACATGATGCTGAATCTAATATAACTACTTCACGGATGTAGAACCTTACCACTGTCTTCAAAACTGCCATAAAAATGTGAATTACATATTGGTCGAGTTTGAATTCAAAGTCCCAATATTTTTTTTCCCGATAGGATAATCATCAACGTCACTCCATCGGTTCTATATTACTGTATTGCCATTGTATTATAGATTTTGTAGAGCCTTTTATAGAATTGTGTACACCACATAACAGTAAGATATTTTACTACAACCTTCTCGTATAAATGGATAAATGGACGTTTTAATACGGAAATTGATAACAAACCATTATTTTTCTCTGTAAATGGTCTAAACAAGCTCTGACCCGTGCAAATACAGTATAATGAATATTGAAATAGTTATATAAATACGCAAAGATGATTTTTACTATCACTTTACTTGGCATTCAGCATATAAATAATTTGAGTGCTTTATTAGAAATTGTATTAGAAATTATTCATGTGATTTCGTACAATAGGGGCAAGGATGGGCTGTACCTGCCCGGTTAAAAAAACTGGCTAAAATATTGAACAAACTGCAGAAATGCTGGGCAGGTTTGAAGCAATAAATAGTTATATCAATATTATATAACCCTCTTCATACTCAATGCTCTTAGGGTCTGAGCATGCCCCTTATCTGGAAATTCGTTTTGACAGGGTTTAATTAAAACGTGCAATTATATGTCTTATTTAATACCATCCACCTGAAAGTTTGAGAAATCCACATGGCAAATATTTTATGAACCCCTTATTAATTGATATAGAAAGCTTTATTAATATTTCTTCGTGGAAAATTACGCCACTTTGAAAATGGCAGTGGATTAACAGTGTAAGGAAAAATCTAAATCTGTGGTAGCTTTCGGTAGGGTCATAGTATTGCGGGGGTGATGTAGAGGTTTGATATTAGTCGGTTACCCTGCTGACCTACTTTATTAGCCTTACATATCCCATCACAAAGTTTCTTGTCTCCTCAGGTGGTAAACAGCTGGGACTGACTTCTGTATCCTGTGAAGGTACAGTATCTCAAAGGGAGTCGTGCTTTTGCTGGACATCCTAATCCAACAACTTCAATACTTATCGAATAAATAAAATGTAGGTTAGAGGTTATAAGACCCTAGTGAAATTAACAGTTTGTTAACAATTTACCATTTACATAATTGTTTATACATGTTTTGCATTAATGTATTGGAACGTGTTTCGTTACTGGCGTTTAAATTATTTTAATGTGTGTAGACTTCAGTGTTTCAGGAAAAGCCGTTACAGTATAATGGGAGAATAGATGAGGATGTTTGCGGCCTACATAAAGAGTCCCGCATATTTTGGCAGTGGTTCAACTTACATTGGCGGGACAACTCCGAATACTGCATTCGATTTATTAGATTCAACACAGGCCGTACAAGTCCCACTTCCTCTAACACTATCATTATGTAGAAGTAATGTGCCACGATACACGCATGAAGGTGCGAATATATGTACGAGGTGAAGTAAACTTTAAATTTCATTCTGTCACATAATAAAATCTATATCTTTATCTAATTTAGTTAGGCGATATAAACAAAAACGTATTTAAAGCACATATAACATGTGTGAAATTGTTCTTAAAATATCTTAATCCGATGCAAAATACATCGTGATATATAGTGGACTACATTGACGAAAATAAAGTTATATATATATTATTTTATTTCGATAGGTTTAAAAACTTACTCCATCCTTTATAAAACTTAAAACACTTTCGTTGTATCTAAAATAAAATTAATTACAATTACATTAATAATATCGAAACGGCTTTAGTTTAAAAAATATCTCTAACATTACTATAAATGATGGTATGAAAGTATGATGGAATATTTTTATTTTTAAGAGTGTAGGTCATTTGGAAATTACCTTACAAGGTTAGAAACTATATTCATTTTTTTAGAGAATTAAAAGTATTTTCATTAATTTTTATTATAAGTTCTGTTAAACCCAAATAACTTTTGTATTTACTATTGTACTGTTGCAGTTCAACGTAAGACTTTTTATGTTCTTTTTAACTACAATTGTGCTTTTATGCAAAAAATATTGTTACGATAGATTTTAATTTAACAAGATTTAGTTTATCATTCTATTTAACGAAACATTTTAATGTTCCACATACAATACATAATTATTATCACTATTAACCTTATTCTTTTAAACACCATTCTTCTGGTATAATTCTTTAGCCAAATATGTTATTGCTTTAATATGTTCTGTTAATCACAAATTAATCTAATTCCAATTTCAAAATATTATTTAAGTAACTAATTATGTATGTAAAATATTTTTGTATTTCATTTTCGTCTTTAATATTGTATACTTTTTTCACCAAAACATTCTAATTTAATTTTTTAAACCAAATTGTTATTGTTGCTTTAATTTCTGAAAAATTTTAGTCGTATCTTAAATATTTCAAACAAAAGTTTTCATTTTTTTAATCCTGTTATTTAACACCATATATAGTCCTTATGAATTAATTTTTAACTATTAGTATTGTTATTGCAAAGTCATTTTTAATTTATAGAAATATGTATTGAGAGGTAATCATTCTATTCCTGTTCATTAAATTAATACAACATCCGTTAAGGTACAAATCATAAAAAGCAATAATATTAGCTTTGTTGCTTGTTTAATTAAATTTCTGACACAGATCAAGTATCATCGTTTTCTAATAGCCCATATTAAAGCTATATTTGATTGTAACTCATAACTATATGTGAGTAAAAGAAATGACATGTGTTTAAATCACAGTTGCATGTTTATCCTTTTTATTACTGTAATAGCAAAGTAGAGCAGAGTAGCTGTGTTATACAAATTGTAGGGCAATGTGGACATCGCAGATGTTTCCGCTGTCAGAATCTCATAGAATCCAGTCACGTCCCAGCCGCTGATAACAAACGGGGAAAACATGCCCCTTGCCCTTAATCTGCCTCTTTATTAAGTGCCATGTTTACTAATTCGGTGGATAGTGCGATCCACTAACATTTTTCATACCACTGCTGATAATGTTCACAAGCACAGTTTCCTTATGTGAGATATGTTTTTTCTGTTGCGCCATGGTTGAAAATTGTAAGAAAATGCATCTTACATTAACTTGTCTTAGCAATATAAGAGAGTGTAATATACTTATTATTTTAATATATTAACTAGCAGTTTACCGGCAGCTTTGCACACGATTTGATATTGAATAACAGGTACGTTTTAGGTATTTTCTTGTCACAAGTCATAATAAACGCTATTTAAATACGTGATTATTAATGGAGTAATATTCTAATCTCCTGATCCATTTCAGAATAATTATACAAGCGTAAAGAGCGGTTGTTTTTAATCCTTAAGTCATAGAGTGAAACAGGTTTTTTTCTCAGTCCAAATGAAATACACAATGTAATCTACTACAATCCGTAATATATAAATGAATACTTCCAACAATTTCTGTATCACGTGAACTATTTTTAAGGCTAAAATGGAGAAATACAAAATATATAACAATCTTAGTGAGAACACTTATGATGTAATATGATACGAGTCAAATAATTATTCTAAAACTGAAACTAAATAGACATGTTTAAGGTATATATTATATCAATTTTCATTATTAAGAGTTTGAAAAGTTAAACCAAATTTTTACTGGTTCTTACATTAGGTTTTAAAGCGTAAAGAAGCATTTATAGTTCAAATCAATCACATTCCCCACGCCATGGTAGAGTCTACTTGTCTACTTCAGCAGGCCTTTGTAATCTCTTTCCTGTCTAAAATTATTGCCGGTGCGCCAGTAGCTTTTGCATTTTTGCCTATCAAGAAAAAATATATATACCGGTATATGAAAACGTTGGTCAGAAAAATGTACTTACTTTAGTCAGAAAGCGTCTAAGTCAGGCAACGTTTAAACTACTTCTGGTCTGAGGAATTTCCGGTCTCATAGTAGCGTTTTTATTTTATCTTCAATAATTTTTTTTATTCTGACGACGGTTTCAAGCCAAAATAAAACGATTGTTAAATATATTCTTATTTCTTATTGAAGATTTTTATATATATCTTCAGGAGATTAAAAATTATAAATAGGGCTATAAGAACAAAATAAACATAAACATCAACAGAGAAAATGAAAATTAAGAATGAATTATGTAGAGTGGTAAACATATGATTTGATTTTATAAATTCACTTTGTTGACTAAGACACCTTACATTTAATCCATTTGGAAATTGTGTTTTAGTGAAGAGCTTATGGACTTGTTTTTATGGTTCTAAGACTGTTAGTACTCAAAGTTTCTGATATGTTTCTAATTAGTTTCACTGAATATGTTTCTTCAACATTTAAATCATGTTTTAAGCCATATGCCACTTCAGGTTGCTCTGTCTTTTTATGTTTATATGCATACCTGTGCCCTGTTTATCCTTGCTCTAAGAGAATTAATGTTGAGCCAATAAAATCTTTAGGGCATAACTTGCACTGAATTCGATAAACAATATTTTTTTGATTCACATGATGTTTTCAAATATACTGTATGATTTTTGTGTAGAAATACTTGTAAATGTTTTGGGGGAGCCCAAAAGTTTTAGCAACAAGTAGAGCACACGTTTGCAAACTAAACAACGGGGTTAACTGCAAGGATGTGATCCAACTGTCAAGTTTTTTTGGTCTTTGTGCTTAGGTAATTTTGGATGTACTAAAATATTTTTACAAAACTGGTGGTTTTAGAAATCTCATTTTTGGGATGTGTTTGAAAATGTGTTTAGTTGAAGCTGAGCTGTCAAAATAATGTATGCTACTCGAAATATATTGTTAATTTTGTCCTGGGTGGTATTTTGTTAAAAACTTTTGGATCATTATTGCCAAATTTAGATTGTTTGTTCCAATTGATAGTGATTTAGTGTTCAGTTTGCTGTTTAAAAGTTTGCAAGGATAAACCCTTTTTGGGAAATGCTGATAATAAATGGTATCAAAAGGGGTTTATTGTACTAAGTTGATATTTTTACTACATTAAAAAAAGTTCTGTTGGACTCACAATTTTAGCTCCCAAGTAAACCTTAAGTTGCAGAATGGATTTTTTTACAAATTTTGGGAATTGACAACTCTCTATATGTCCATACCATGAAAAAGATATTGTCAACGTAACGTTTCCAAAAATGGGTTGGTTATGTTGCTTTTCTTGAAAATCATGTTCAAGCTTGCCCATCACAAGATTACCAAAAGATGGAGCCATTGTTGTTCCCATGGCTGTCCCGTTTTGCTGTACATAAAAGGTATTATTGTTAGTTACAAATGATTGAACATTGAACGAACATATGTTTGCCATCTTATATACAAATTCTTGTTTGTGTACAATATATATATATTGAACGATATATAAACTATATATATATATATATATATATATAAATATATATATATATATATATATAAATATCAGCGACTGTATACGTTGTCATTTTTTACCCAACAGGTAAGTTCTAGTCATATTAATTTTAAAATGGCATATCCACTATAGCTCCATTACAGCTCTATTTGATAGCATATCTATTTCAACCACTATGCATAGTCCCATATTTTGAAAAAGTTTTCTTTCTAAGACATACGTGTGCTCAATTTTAACTTTCTGTGAAATATCACAACACAACTTTTCAATACATACACACTATAGTGGATGTGGTGTGTGGGGTGTATAGTTACTTTCTGTAACTTTCCAAATAGTGATCGGAGTGATAGTTTAGTAAACAATGTTTATTTATATAATTATATCTATATTACAAACACTTTAAGTACACTAAAGTCATATTTATTTTTATGTGTTGAGTTCTTTTGTAAGAAAATTAGCTTAAAAGAGTGGTCCCAAATTGTTTTCACTCAGCTTTTAAAAATAATAATATTTTTTTATTGGCCTTTATTTAATATTAATCAGAAAGTAAATATATGTATTAAGACTATTGATAAGCGAGGAAATAAAGAGTATAAATTGTGAAAAATTATGGAATTTACTAGTCGACGTGCCACCAAGTCATGGGATTACGAACAAGGATAGAGTGACATTTAATAGGTGCAAGGAAAGAAACGGAAGATTAAAGAAAACTGAGAGTTATCTCTTACTGTCATCTTGCATTAGCTAATAACCACGAGGTAAAAAATGGTTAAATAAAGCAATCTGAGAATGGCTTATAATAGGAGAAATAAATAAACTGAAGTTTCCATACAGACTTTGAATGGTTAAAGTCAATGTTATACAAGCACAGAAGAAGGAAAGTTAGCTTTATATCATCATCAAAGTCTCACGATCCTCTTCCTTTTCTGTTTTTGGCAGTAAAATATGAAGTAGAAACTGATTTTCCTCTCAGGCTTTTTACGAAATTATATTTAATCGTTATTGCATTATAGGCATTTAAATACATTTAATAGCAAAATCTCTTATATTAATGATATATGTATATAGCGTGATATTTAACATTTTTGTTTTGATTTGATTTATTCTTTGAACCTTCAAGATCTGTTTCGAGGCAACTTTATTAAATTTAACTTCGAATTTTAATACTTTCAATAAAAAACATGTATATATATATATATATATGTATATATATATGCATAGAGAGAGAGAGAGAGAGAGAGAGAGAGAGAGAGAGAGAGAGAGAGAGGAGACGTGCTGGGGCCTCTTGCCTTCTCCTCTTCTTTCTTCTCTTCGGGCTTCGGCCACTTAATCCTCTTCTCGACACTCTTGCTTGTGTCTAGCCTAACAGCACGTCTCCCCTCATCTCACCGCCCCTGTGCGATGAGAATCATCGGGATACTAATTCTATCTTCCAAGCTTTTAAACTCTGTTTCCCTCTCTTTTTATTCCAATCCTTCTTGTTGTAGTTCTGACCTCTTTAATTGTCTCTTCATCGAAGTCAAAGTTGGCTCTTCTCCATTGTAGATGCTTCGATGTCATCACCTGCCTGAGGTCTCTTCTTTCCTCCTCAAACAGTTCACACTCCATGAGCACATGGTTTGCGGTCTCCAGCTCTCCGCACTCACACCTCTCCTCCTCCACCAGGTTAAATCTCTTGAGGTTCGCTCTCGAGAGAGGGACGTCATAGGCATATAAGTTTCAAATGGAATACAAAACACTAGGACATTGATGTGGTGATTTAGTTTATGAAAAAATATTCCAACCTCCTGATTCAGTTGAAGACGAGTGTTTTGGGCCCTAAATTCAGATAGTGAAACAACATAGAAAAACTATCTAAATACTAGATTGAATTCCTATGCAAGCGATGCAGTTAAGTGAACAACTTTAATGATTTCAATAACACTTTAACTATTTTAAAAAATATGTGGAGGAGGATTTCAAAAATGAAGCGTGTAGCTTTCTTATTGAAATCACTTATACAATGGAGTCCTATAATGTTTTTTAAAGATAAGTTCTCATATGTAGGATGTAAATTTTCAGTTCAATTCAATTCAATTCAACAATTGTTTATATATATATGAAAATACCGAAACGGAATTTCGAACCAAGTTCGGTACGCCAGTATGTTTCTATATGACGACCGTTCAAAAATATTTTGAAATTCACCACTTTGGTTTTTATGGACCTAGCGAAAAAAATTATCCTTCTGGAATGCGGAAAAAAGGATTCTTCTGACATATTACCAAAGGGTATAACCAAAACCTAAAAGATTATTTACTTTTACATAGAACCCGGGGAAAATATGTATTTTATAGATACTATTTAAAAACACATGTGCATATGATTTTTTATACGAAACACGTATCTTTCAGAGATATGTACTACATACCTACTAAGGCTATATGTATAATTATAATTACTTAATAATATAATTAACCATTAGAGCTGAATTGAAATGTTTGTCACAGAATGCTAGGGTTACTTTGAAAATTACCGATACACTGAAGGCTTGAATTTTTTTCCCATGAAATAATACTCAGATTATTTTAAAATTTGTATACATTTAAAAATAACCTAAGCTGCAAGAAAAAATAAAACAAAATTTAAAATAAATATATAATATTTTAAAAACATTAATGGCGGATCCCCGATGTTGAGTACATGTAAATCTCATGAGAATTTTAATAATATTTTTAATTCTACCTAATAAGGCAGAAGTACTATTTACAAAAGAAATTTAAAAAGATATAGTAACTCTTTTATGATTCACTCTTTCTATAATTAACTAATTAACTAGAAAACTTTGTTTATAGTACGTTCATCGCTGTACTTATTTTTCAAATATGGGTAGTTGAAGGAATCTATTATGTTATAAGTCTTTTCCTATTATTATGCTTACTCACCTATGGTTCGTCTTATGGTGATAACGATGTAAGAAGTATCAGTTTGTTTTTGCAAAAATAAAGTCCCGTACTGTGTAAAATTTATAAGCATCTTTCTTGGTGTTAGCATCTTAAAATGACTGTAGTATGTTCACATGTCCTGCAATTGTCTTGAAGCCTCCTATTCTATAGTTATCACAGTAAAACTATTAAAATACTGATTGAACATAACTCTGGTATAACAAAATTGCATTGTGCTATTGTACAGAAATGCAGGCAACAGAAAATAGTAACAAAGCCAATTTCACTAACAATTGAGAATGAATTAATAAACGATTGTCGACTGTTCGCTGTACACCTCAATGTCAACAGACACTTCATTCAACATTTAAATGTCTAGGTGACATTTCTTCGAAGAGGACGGAGTAAATATCTTAACTGAAATATGGTATACATTTTTGTGTACTTGTTAATTACTTGTATAAGAAGTAACACCTTCACAAAAATCACCAAAACAGAGTAAGTCACCTAAACAATTAAGACAAATTTATATATTCGTAATTATTTTCGATAGAACATGAAGAGTTGACTCAAAGTTTGTCCATGAGTTTGTTTTGAGTGAATTTTGGTTCGAGCGATATCACTTAGCAACAACCGCACTTTATATCTAGTTAAACTAGTGACAACGGTCTGACTTGACAGGTTACAAATAGGCGGTCACAAATGTACACAAACATTTGCATTACGTAACGACAAATCACACCCTGGAGTCATATTGATTGCAAAATAGTTATTTGCTCTTATCTTTCACTGCTGTTTGACTTCGATTCCCTGCTATCGGAATTTTCATAATCCACTGAGAAAAGTAATTGTTTAAAATATAATTTGATTTTCATAATTCTTGTATTGTAGTTTGAAAACACATTCGGTATGATTAATCGAAATTAAATTATTAACGATTGTTAATAACAGAATTTAGGCCATTCGCTATTGTTATGTGTTACAAGGATAGAAAACTACATTTCAATAAAGTTGGAATGCAACATCATTTTCCGGTGTAAACAGACTTAGTTCATTACTGATGATGGTTTATAACAGAATTTATATTTTGCCATTATTATGTGGTACAATGTTAGAAAACTACTTTTCAATAAGACTGGAATGCAATTTTTTCTTCAGTGTAAACAGAGTTAACATATTGAGATAAATAAAATAATAATTAAATGTTTATCTTGGTAGCTTTTCATATTACAAATGCCATCAACTGAACAGAATCTGATTGAAAGAATAAGGAATGCAGTACCTTCCATTCCTCCAGATAAAATCCAGGGTTTAGTAAACCGGTTCAGAAGGAGGATGGAGCTTTGCTTTGTCAACGATGGGATACAGTTTGAGCGCCTGGAGGCGTTGGTGAACTTTGTGAATGACTTTTTATAGTATAAGTACTGTTCAATTGTTCTATTACACTTTAATGCACTAATAAAATGCTTTAAATAATTTAAAATTGTCATTTTTGCCTACAGTACCGAACTGCTGGAGATAAAGCCAAAGTTAATATTATACAAAAAATAGTAGCTTGTTCACGACGAATTAATTTGTGTAATAAAACCATACGGTTGTATTTGTTATTTTTAGCTATAACAATTTTTATTTATGAAGGTAGGTCCTCAAATATTTATGGTAAAATTTGAAGTTCCGTAAGTTGTTAAGTAACAATAAAAAACTTGTTAACGCTTTAAAATTTTACCACAAAATACATTTACAGCAAGATAAATTAAAAGAATTTTTTTAAAGATCACGAAACTTGGTTTTAGCTACTCCGAAACATAAGGGTATGCATTATGGTAGAAATACTGAGAGATTGGTGAATAAACCGTCAAACTATTTCTTAATGGCACCTAACATTTTGTATTATAACTTATAAACAATGTGTTGAACGTCTTTGAATTGAAGGTTTAATACATATTTCTGTATACAAGTAGAAATAATTTATTTGAAGCTCAGTTTCCGTAAAAATGAGGGATATCATATTTTCCAAACGATCCCAAGACTCAGCGATATTGGACTCTCAGCCTTTATGTGTGTTGTGATCCTGAGTTGTTTATGGACCAGGGAGAAAATATTTGTGTTGAAAATCTGGGCAGTGTGTCTTAAAAACACTGTGACAAACGACGTTGTGATTATATAGAGTATATGTAAACTTATGATGTAATGTACACCATGATTCTCAGAGAGTCTTGAATAGTGTTCAGTTATATTTCAAGCGTAGTTTTACCTATTACGTAATACAATAACTGAACTATCGGCACTAAATCTGGAAACATGTAAATTATAAATACAGTGCAATCTCGCTAATCCGGCAGTATATCGGGATTGGCAGTGTCGGATTACCGAAATTGCCGGATTAATGGATGTATGGGTAAAAACGTACGAAAAACATACAAATGTACATTGAAATTTATTAGAAACCAGTTAAAGTATAGTTTAACATAAGTAGAACGCAAAAGTACAAAATTGGAAAATAACTAAATACACAATAAAACGTAATAAACAAACAGTACAGTATGTCTAATCTGGCTGTGAAATAAACAACGGAAGGATACAGTACAAAAAAATTTGAAAATCAATATGTAAACTTACCGCCGGATTACTGGACGTGCCGTATTAGCGCACGGCCGGATTATAGAGACTGCACTGTATGATTTCATGGGATAAAATCAAACCAAAGAGACATCTAAGGAACTTCAAACACTAAAAAACAATATTCCCACACGTAAAAACCCGTATTCATCACTTAACATCCTACTTACTAAGTGCAGCATTTAAATTCGATGGAAAAATGGAATTTGGGTGAATATAAAAAGTGAAAAAACTTTTAGTTCTATGAACTAACATATGGCTCAAATGATCTTTGTCAAGACGCGATATCTATCTACATTCATAAAGGTGCGGATTTTGAATATAATATATATAATGTTAAAACTCGTAAAACAAAAAATATTTCTTTACCTACCAATAACGCCAGAAATCTGCAAAGATATATCCATAATTTCTTGAAAACAACCAAATAGTCAAACCACTATTTTTAATAATAACGTTCCCTAAAAGTATTTCTACTCGAAATTCACATAACATTCTCTCATTCTTTGTTTGGGTGAAAGAGCCAAATCAGACAATATTTATGAGTTAAAATATAAAATTATCTAATAATTAAGTAAATCAAAATAAATGTCACAAACCAGAATTTAAAGAACAGTTTGGAGTATAAAAAATTAACTACAGTACTTTTAAACAGCTATTATACTGGATAACATGTTTAAATCATATTAAAAGATTCCAAGAACAAATACAAGCATTGAAAATAAATAACATATCTATATAAATAAAAATGAATTTCCGTTCGTTAGTCTCGCTAAAACTCGAGAACGGCTGAACCGATTTGGCTAATTTTGGTCTTGAAATGTTCGTGGAAGTAGAGGGAAGGTTTTAAACGATGAGAAAATATAACAAAATTTGAAGGAAAATACTAAAAAAACGACAATTTGATTTCTCCATACAAACTGTTCTTACCTGTGAAACGTTTTGATTGATATTCATGTATCCATAATTAGTTTTAACAGCTGTTAGTAACAAATACAAATGACGAAGTGGTCTCAGTATCATATGTTTACTTACTACTGCATGCAATTTTGAGGAAAAAGCTGTCACCATTATAGGTTATAACATTATTAGTGCAAGAAAACATTAATATCAGATACTGCTTACAATGCCGAGAAGAAAACGACCTAACATAGGTCGTCGAAGTAGATCGAATGTGCGGCGAGCTACCTCACGCGCTAATCGCACTGATGACCAGCAAGAGACTGAAAATGATAACAGTCGTATTGGTATGGCACATTTGAGTTCTACAGTAAATCAGAATGAAGTGGATAGACAAAGAATTGCGACGAGTTCGGGCACATCGATCACAACAGCAGCGAGCCCGGGAAAAGGAAATTGACCGATTCCGCAAAACGCAATGCTCCTGTGAACCTGGAACGAGCAACATTCTCCTTCGATCCAGAAATCGATTACAAATACAGTACATCCAAATAACGCAGAATGTTTATTACTTTAGATTGTTATTGGTGAATTTTCGTGGTCCGACATCGTTTTGAACAATTGAGAACAGGTTGATGGACATCTGTGTGCTACTTACCGTGAGGCATGTCAACTATTACAGTTACTCGAGGATGATTTACATTGGGATAATACCAATCAACAAGGATTCCATCATATCTTCACCACGTTAAATTTGAACATTGTTTGCGATTATAATATCCACATGTTTCCCTTCGAATCCGGAAGATTTGTGGATGAAATATAGGGATGACATGTCTGAGGATGTGCTACATCGTGTGCGATGTCAAACTTCGAATCCTACACTACTAATTCAATGCGGAAATTTACAATGAGGCATTGATCATGATAGAAGATATGTGTTTATTGATGGCAAATAAAGTACTGTCGTGTTTGGGCCTAACAGCACCCAATATTTTATGTCGAAGATTTTTTTTACACATGGTAAAGTATATCTTTATATATTTACGCACCGCAAAAAAAGACAAAAAATATAGTTTTACCAGAAAGCTTTAAATTGATTACCTGTATTTATTGTCTTTTGTCCGATATGATAATGATGATAATTTGACAATAAATGTGTTGTATTTAAATGTATGCAAAAATGTCATTGTTTAACATTTCTGTTTCCAGGTGCTGAAACCAACAAAAAAGTCAGTGCTATAAATTTTTATTCATACAGATTCATGATCCGTGAAGGTGAAGTAAATCACATTTTGATGTATCAACGGCTTTTTTCATCAGTTTTCAGTTGACAAGTATGTCAAAATTGAGACCGAACGATTGACGTACATCCGTCTAAACCAACAGCAGCTTCGATCTGAAGAGTACCTCCATCTTCGTGATGCTATGTGCAAATGCCGATGCAAATGCAGAAAATGTGGGAAAAATGACAATTTTGCTGGCCACGCATTGGAAGCCCGCGCTACATGCACGAATACGCGCAAGATGCTATGTCGTATGTTAGAAAATAATGGCCGTCCAGACCTATTTATTACATTCACCTGTAACCCACAATGGATGGAAATTAAGAAAGAATTGCTACACACGGCCAAACACCAGTTGATAGGCATTACATCACTGCCAGAGTGTTTAAGCAAATATTAAAATCTTTAATGAATTTTCATTATAAAGCATCGTGTGTATGGCCAAGTACGTTGTTGGATGTACTCTGGTTAGTGGTAAAAGCGTGGTCTGCCACATGCGCACATATTAGTTTGGTTAGTTGATAAGGCCAGAAGACATTGATTTCCATAATTTCAGCCTAGATTCCCGATGAAACACTTGACCCAAAACTGCATGCAGTAGTAAGTAAACATATGATACATGGACCTTGCGGAGTTTTCAACAACAAATCACCCTGTATGGTCGACGGCAAGTGTTCTAAGCGATACCCTAGAGCATTGATTGCTGAAACCATCTCGGGAAATGATGGTTACCCGTTGTATCGTCGGCAATCAGTTGAGGACGGTGGGCGTGGCGATCTGTAATTGTGAAGATAAAAGGACAAAATGTTGGATTTGTGCCGTACTCGCCCAATATTGTCCAACACTTTTGAAACTCGCATCAATGTGGAATTTTGTAACTCTGTCAAATCGATAAAGTACGTATGAAAAATATGTTAACAAAGGTAGCGACATGGCCAAGAGGTAAGTGAAACGAAGTTCACCGGGTCAGCTAGTTTATAATAAAATCTAATTTGGTCGAATACTCTTTAGAAATCCAAACAGTACAAAATTATTGAAAGAGACACGAGAATTACAAATATTGAAAGAAAAGGAGAAAAATCAAAAAACAACTGTATATTTATCTTAATTAGATAAATAATATAAGTTATTATAAATATAAAACTAAAAAAACAAGGCACACCAAATGTTTGAAAAAAATACAAATATTAAATAAAGAAAACTATTCAAAATTCCAACCATGTCAGTATGAATTTAACATAATTTGAAATTTTGGATGTTTATATATTAATTTATTTATTTATTTCTCTTAAAGGTAATTAAATAGTACATAGAAGATGGCTGAGTGCCAAAACAAGTGTCTACAAAATAAAATGTTTGAAAAGTTTTAGTTTCTTATTTTTAAAATTTAATTTATATAAATAATATAGCCATGTATATAACAAGTAAAATGTATTTAAAATCGGTAAATTTCATTCCTAACCGTGTCAACTTACAATAGGTTTCATTATAACGATAACATCCAAAAGTTTAAACTTCTGATTGTGTTGTATTCAAATGAAGGAAGCGATTTAACTTCTCCGATGTTATTAAGATTAGATATTTCCCTAAATATTCCAACTTCTCAGTCCCCTGTTTTTGAACTTCTTGAAAAGTTATTATATTAGTTAGTCAAATGACATAATATTAGTTAAAAACTAGTTTACAACACACACACACACACACACACACACACACACACACACACACACACACACACACACACACACACACACACACACACACACACACACACACACACACACACACACACATAACATATATAAATATATACATAATTATTTATTTATTATAATAATTATATATATATATATATAATAAATCAGCGAGTGGAATTGGTATACCAAGGGTAATTCAGGAAGTGTAAAATCCAGACTTATTAGTTGACACAGGTTATAAACTCTTATGACAAGTGGTTCATTACTTTTTCATTACCTCATATCAACCTGTAACAATCGAACGTTATATCCTGTATATCTGCATTAATTATCATTTTATTTGAATTCGGCACTAGAATTAAAGTATCAAACATGAAAGTAACTAAGTGATATTATACACTACAAATATTTTTAGAATATTATTCGCTTTTGGAATCGAGTACGTGCTTCTTAAATGCAAGTTGTTTTTTACTATCTACATGAGAACACCACTTAAACACTTTGATGATACGTTCGTAAATTTCTTTAAAAGAGTTGATTACAGTTAAATTAAGAAATAATGTAACAAAGAGTGAGTTTAATTGTGACCATTTTTAAACGTAATGTTTACCAGTCATAATCAGAAAATATCTATTGTCCATTCATCGAGAATTGAGAGTGTGGCACCGCCCACTATTGCCATGACATCATGAAACGCAGGTTCACATTGGATCTACAGCAGCGCCACCTCGGTAAATAACAACTCACAAGTGGCCTCCGTGTTTACACCAGATTCTCACCACACTGTGGGTAGCGTATTACTATCAACATTGGGTGAATAAACTACATCAAAAATGATTAGCCACTGACCCAAATCCATGAGATTCCAAAAATAAATACTGTATCAAATTATTTTCTTTTTAAACAACACCCTTCATGTCATGATAACTTTAGACATTGACACGTAACCAAATCGTTAGTCAATGAGTTACCTTTGCTCTTAAATTCCGTAGTATTGATTCATTTAAAATTAAAAACCACGAATCTTCCTGTGAATGAAAAAATGGCCAGGTCCTGTAGGAAATGAAATGTTTCGACCCAACCGGTGTCCACTATGCTTGGTGTCAGCAGTCAAATTCAGATGTGTCAACTACGCTTGATCAATATAACACGGAGAATTCCACAGCATTCGGAAACGGATAATTTGTTACTGCCTCAGCATTGCAAAACGGATAATGGCCATCAGCAGTCAAAAGTTACCCGGAAATGGAGAATTTCGATCCAGCCGGTGTCCACTATTTGATCTCAGTAGTCAAAAGTTGGAGGTTCGGAAACGGATAATTTCGACCCAGCCGGTGTCCACTCTGCTTGGTTTCAGCAGTCAAAGGTTGCTGGTTCGCAAACGGATAATGTCGACCCAGCCGGTGTCCACTATTCTTGGAATCAGCAGTCAAAAGTTGGAGGTTCGGAAACAGATACTTTCGACCCAGCCGGTGTCCACTATGCTTGGCCTCAGCGGTCAAAGTTGGAGGTCCGGAAACGGATAATTTCGACCCAGCGGTGTCCACTCTGCTTGGCCTCAGCAGTCAAAAGTTGGAGGTTCGGAAACGGATAATTTCGACCCAGCCGGTGTCCACTATGCTTGGCCTCAGCAGTCAAAGTTTGCAGGTTCGGAAACGGATAATTTCGACCCAGCCGGTGTCCACTCTGCTTGGCCTCAGCAGTCACAATTTGGAGGTTCGGAAACGCATAATTTCGACCCAGCCGGTGTCCACTCTGCTTGGCCTCAGCAGTCACAATTTGGAGGTTCGGAAACGCATAATTTCGACCCAGCCGGTGTCCACTCTGCTTGGCCTCAGCAGTCACAATTTGGAGGTTCGGAAACGCATAATTTCGACCCAGCCGGTGTCCACTCTGCTTGGCCTCAGCAGTCACAATTTGGAGGTTCGGAAACGGATAATTTCGACCCAGCCGGTGTCCACTCTGCTTGGCCTCAGCAGTCACAATTTGGAGGTTCGGAAACGCATAATTTCGACCCAGCCGGTGTCTACTCTGCTTGGCCTCAGCAGTCACAATTTGGAGGTTCGGAAACGCATAATTTCGACCCAGCCGGTGTCCACTCTGCTTGGCCTCAGCAGTCACAATTTGGAGGTTCGGAAACGCATAATTTCGACCCAGCCGGTGTCCACTCTGCTTGGCCTCAGCAGTCACAATTTGGAGGTTCGGAAACGCATAATTTCGACCCAGCCGGTGTCCACTCTGCTTGGCCCCATAAGTCAAAAGTTGCAGATTCCGAAACGTGTTATAAATCGTATTAAATTCGGCCTAATCTTTGTAGCGTGTTGATGATTCAATTTTGAATTTGGAATGAACAATTAATTTTGATCACCATGGAAATAATGAAAAATGATTCTCATTGTTAGATTGTCTTTTTATAAATATTATTTTTGCCAGCTAGCTTTTAAATGAATTGTATGCTGGTAATGCAGTGGCAGTCAGTATGCGGTTAAGGTTTTGAACGAAAATACCACTGTGACTGCGTTAACTCTGGAGCACCTACTCTGGAAATGTAGGAATATCTCGGGTGGGAGAGGACTTGGGGGTTGTAACCCTCTCATTCATTAAATAATTTGTGGAAGAAATTAAATTTAACAAAATAATTAGTAATAGGACATTTCACAAACCTCAATGGAACAGTGGTGATTGCCCTGTTTGCTGGAAGGAGAGGATTTAGATTTTAATCTACTAGAGTTGTTGTCAATAAAGTAATTCTGCAGAGATATCTTGGAATCGTGTATGATATACAGTTGAGTTTCAATTCACCCACTTCGCGGTTAGGTAACGAAGATGATAATTGTTAACTGTTAATAATTTTCGATGTTACCCTGAAAGGGTCGCAATTAGCAACAATCGAGTCCATCGCGTGGTCCGATTTTACTCTAGCTATAACTTATGTTCAAATTTCTCTCTTTTAGGTCCTATCTCCACCATGTTCTTTTGAAAATGTTAATGAAATAGTGGTTAGATCACTTCCACATTTCAACGATATTCTGTGCATATTACAAAAATCGGTGGGGGCATTTTAATCTTATATTTTTACAAAATAATAATTTTTACCATATATCTCTTTTTTTAATTGAAATAGTTTTTTAAAATTATATTTGATGCATAATAATTTTTTTTTAATCCGTCCGTTAAACGTTTTACTATACTGCATGCATAAGCACACAAACTTCCATTGGAATATATCGATTAGTCTCTGAGATATGGGTTATTTACTATATAATATTTAGGTTTCAGAAAAACAGCTACAAAAGAAGAATATAGAGACAAAAAAATTACTTTGGATACCTTATATTATATTCCAAGGCCATAGCAAAGTTTATCTGGGCCTTCTTTAGCTAAAATCTCATCTTCCAGCTTTTTCTTGGCAACTAATGTCTTCTGTCTAGCTTCTATTTGAATGTCTTCAGCTTTTCGCACTTGCAATATGGTAGGTTAGTTTTGTGAAGACAGGATTGACTTATGAGTCAATTGTCTGGAAGGACTTGGTTTATCAGGACTAACTATAACCATAACTTTCCTTTTACCAACATTTCTCCTCTTTTTAAATTCCCTTTCGGTTTTGTCATTGTCACAAAGTAGGCTATAAGTATATAGGTGCACAAGAATACTCAATACTGTTTGTAAACAAACACTGAATAAATGTACGAATGACATAAAACAAGAAAACAAATCTTGTGGCCAATCATCTGTCTTGACTGTCAAAGCCTTTAAGCAAGCTGCCAACTTGTGCAGACAAAAAAACATTACTAAGTTTAGTGTGCACTACAAGGAATATTCTCACGCAGACTCAGGACTAACGTTATCTTTTTTGTATGACATGTTATCTTTGAAAAAGCATTTGAAATACTTTCGGATGGTATTTCAACATAAAAATTATATAAAATTAAAGCTAAGAACTCAAAGAATAATTTAAAAAAAATAAAATGAAATTTTTGTTCCTACCGATTCTCCTTAATTTGCAGTAATTCTTCAATTCTCGTGGGCTATTAATCTATACAATATAAGCATCTTGAAGTTCTTGTCTTTTATTTCTAATCTCATTATTAAACAATTGTTACTTGTTATAAACTGATATTGTTTTGTTAATTAAAGAGAACGATTTGTTAAAAGGTGAAATATTATTTCAGTGTTCATGCTTAAGAGTATCAGACTTTAACCTTACTCTTATATAATATTTTGAATGTGTATTAGCATGTATATTTTGAACCAATTATATTTTTAACGTCACTGCTGAGTCTGCTTTGTTGTCCTGATATGCACATCCGATTTAAGATATTTCAAGTGTTATAGTACAGTTTGCCTGCCTTATGTCTGAAGAAAAACTTCATGGACACATGTAGGTCTGAAAATTCTACTTCGGTTTACAGTAAATCTATTTCCGACCATAAAAATCAATTAGAGTACCACATTGAGTTTGTCTCACTGTCCCAATCAAAGAACTAATACGTAAATAGCCCTGGGAAATATATACTTCGGTCTAAAAGTGACTACTTTTGGCTCTTGTAATCTATTTTCTATCTAAATTATTTCCATTCCATTGTTGAATTTGTTGTCCTAATGAAGAATTTATACATACATACGTAGGAAGCCTATTACGGTATAAATACAAATCCTACTTAATTAATTCTTATCTACTTCCAGTATTAGAGGAAAGATTTTTATTAACTTCATAAAAATTTCCAAAATAATCGTTAAATTTTTGCGTTGTGAAGTATTACTTTTTTGCTTGTTGTTAAGTCATGCAATACGAGTGCTGATAAAGTTCAATATTGCTATGTCAAGGATTCCTATCGGTTTAGAGTACCGCACGTAAAATAATATTCACAGCTTTAGTTATTAAGATTCGTTTATAACAGTTTTAAAATATTTACAACGCATATTTTTTGATTCGTCACTGGTGCAATCTGGAAAAACAAATTAGACATGGTCTTTATATTTGCTATCCTAATTACACTATTAATCAAGCACTGTAAAAAGATTTTATAAAATTTAAATCTAACATATGTTTCAGCCTATTTTTCGTATCTAAAAGTAGCTACAGCTGTTTAGGGTCAGATAATTAGGATTATGTGATATAAATACAGTTTCTTCTAAATCTTTCTCAGATTTTGCAGATTACCTGAATGTATCTGTAAATGCCCTTTATGAATTTAATTTATTTTAAGAAGGAATAAAACATTTCAGTCACTGTAAAGCCAACCTACAAGGAAAAAATAATTTTAGATTGTAAATAAAAAATATACATACAAATAAAGTGCTGGTGTCATTATTGACCCATTTAACTGATTTTACGTTTTTTTGTTCTAGTAAATGAGTGCTATATGGCACCTATACGCTAGTCCAGAATAGCCTTAAAATTAACGAAAATTATACACTAAATATAGATGTAATAAGTATTCAGTTTTTATTTTAGCTATGTTTTACTTTTTACATAGTGTATTTAGTTGATTATATATAATTAATGTTTATTTAAAGTAGTATAAATAAGAATATTTTATAATTTCTTTATGTTTTATGATATTTCATATAGGAAGGCAATTTAGGTTTCGATAAAAAATAACGCAGATTTAGCTTATTTTTCCAGTAAAAAATAGGTTACAGATATTCACTAAGTAAATAAAAAAGCAAAATTAATGTGTCTTGAGTTTCTACATAAATAAAAAGGCCATATTAAAAAAAATACGTATTGAGTAAAAAAAGTGTTCAAATAGCCAAACAAAAAAGCGAAGGTAGGGACATGACAAATTACTACTATTAACTATTAACTAAAGCAACATGGCGTCACTTTTCTCAGATTATATTACACACCTTATTATAATTGTAATATAATGAGAATTTATATTCTACTGTAATACTGAATTATAAACAAGGTAGGACAATGCATAGCACTGCTAATGAATCATCTCATTCTGAAGTTGAATAGTATACATATCGGCCTGATACCTTACGTGCACTAGCAAAACACAGGTTTATTCTCTGGACATTTAAATTTCTAGATATTATGGAAGTCAGGATTAATACAGACGTAGAGACGAAGTGAATGGATGAAGTTGCGCTTTGAATAAAAAACTCGGCCAGTCTTTGTTAGTGTCGGCTGCGGTTTTTTAATTATATTCACGCATCGAATTCGATGCGCCTCTTTCATGCCGAGCTCTAGAAATATTTCTCTGACATTTCCTATGAAACACGCATAATCGCATTGTTCACCGATTAAAATTTGCTGAGTGCTAACGAAGCCTATTACTTGTGGGTGTGGAGAAATTTCATTTCTGACGATGTGTCTGACCGTCAGACGAACTAGCCTATACACTTGAAATGTAACATGAAGTTGCATTTATATATTAGCAACACACAGTTTGATGATGGCGCATCTCACTCCAGGCGATTTGGATAAGCGTTAGTAACAGTAGTCTTACGGGTAATCATGATGCCATGACGAGAAAACAGCAGAATAAATATATTTTTAAACAACCTCAGTGCAATCATATAAGATTTTAACATGGCATCATGATCTCGCATGTAGATTATTTATACATAAAAATAAAAATATTTTGGTGACTATAAACTTCATGGCATTTCTGTGTTGTAGTTTCTCGCTAGTTCACAAAAACCTTATTTATTCTTTAAATACCGTTATGGAACCCAATTCAATGAAAACAATGTGCATGTATTATTTAGCAAAATATCTAAATATAATCAGTAGACTTAAAAATTTCCTTGAAACAAAAAATACGTTATATTATAGTACATGTCCAACCATGCTGTTTGCCTAAGCGTCACTTACGCCTAATTTTTTCTACTAGAAGAGGGTAAAACTTTCTTTTCTGTATGATTCCTGTCTGTCTATTTGACCAAAAGACATCTCAAGAATGAAATGAGTTATTAGTTTGCATTTTAGCATACAACTTTAGCGAAACTTGTTATGAGACACGTGATGTGCTTATGATTATTATCATTATTATGTCGTTATTACACTCCTACTTTGAGTGATTATACACGATGCAGTTTAGAACATTTCTCAACAGTATTGAATCTCTGACTAATCCCTTAATGGAGTCAAAAAACTCACTTACTAAAAATGGAATTATAATTCATAAACGTAACCCCCACGTAACGTATTCCCACCAAACCAATTTTTACGAAGTTGGAGCATAAAAGAAACTGTATTTAAAAGCTTGTGGTTTGCACAGAGATTTTATTTTATATAGGCACCTTAATGAAAAATATTAATTGTTAATTTTGACTTTTGTATGCTAGGCTAATCACAGCCATTATCTAACGCTTCAAATTGCAAAATCGTCACATGAATGTGTACGCTATCGGCTAGTATTCCTTAAAGGAATCTGGTAGCACACTCACCCGGCAAGTGAGAGATTCGGGTTCGAATCCCGGCAGAGGAATTAATTTATGTGATTCAATGTTTATTGAAATTTAAAAATCTTGTTAATAGTAAGATATATTAAATTTTTATTCTATTGTGAAACATGGTGAGTTTTAAAACTGTCATTCTGAACTATAGGAATCATATTATGGTATAACTTTGCTTTAACGGCCATGAAGTCTGGGATACACTAAGCTGACATACTCAATTGTGTACTACAAAAAATATACTTGCAAAGTAATCAAGAAACTTCTGGATAACAAGAATTAGTAACAAATTAAATATATGTTCCTTTGGTTACATGTATATTCCGGCTAATTATATCGATAGCAAGGAGAACACAAACACAGGTCTCTCTGGAACCCTTTGAGTATAAATCCTTCTGAGAACATATATGAGTCACCAGAGTCACTTCACCAATCAGCCCCTCCTTCGCCTCACTCCTCGCCCATTTACAATTTCAGGGTTCTTCGGTGGTGGTGCGAATTGCTCGGCTCTGTCTACCTGCTTTTGATACGAGCCGTTGCGCGTTTCAGACTTTCAGAAACAATATTCTAAGATTCTCGCAAGAAAATTTTCGTGAATTAAATAGCTCACTCAGTAGCCGGCTATCATCAGTATGCACTTTTAAATTTTAAGCCTAATTGCGCAATACCTCAATTATGACCGCTGACGGATTAAGTAAACTAGTTTAAGGCACTCCGCTTGGCGCTGCTCGCCGGGCACTAATAGGGTGTGTTTCTAGAGTTAACCGCTAGGTGGCACATACGTCGAGGGATTTAAAACGGAAACAACTTATAGCAATGGAAATGTTATCTTCTGAGAATGATTCATATGTATGTCTGGAATACAGTTCACAGTGTATCCTATGGTCAGACCAAGAAACTTTTATATAGCGCAACACTAGCGAGTTCTGTTTGTTTCTATTAGTTAGTGGGATAGGTCCCACTATCGTGGCAAACTCCGCTTTCATCCTGTTGTTTTAATAGAACATATCACCATATCATGTGATATATCTTGGCCTTTCAAAGACTTTTTTAACAAAATGTAAACTCTCCATCCTACCACAATGCGAGTCTCTACGGAAGGGAATAAAAAATACAAATTATTTTAAATGTATAAACCGTGGATGTATAAAGTGTGTGAATAAATAGGAATTTTATATGGGAAGATAAAAATTTTAGAATAAAGGTTACAGTTAAAATTCTGAGGCCATTCCATGGATTAATATTTTAAAAGACAAAGTTCATAGAGAATCCCACACGCTCACGTAAACTTGTTTCTGAACCACTCTTCATTATATTTTTACCTCGAGTAGACTGCAGTCGATATTTACTCCAGGTATAAATACTCAACATAAAAATCGTTACAATATGAGTACCACGAATATACTTCCATTCATAAATATCACCATTCCTTTATATTTAAAAACAGAAATGTAAGTAAAAACTTTTGTTTTCATTTCGGGTTGTTGTGCACAATACTTTAATCTACAAATATAAATTATACTCCGAAATATGTTGAGCTGTACAAATGCTTTCATTACGAATGGAGAGGATGTCGTGACATCAAATTGGTGGTTTAACGGACCAGAAGTGTTGCATAGTAAGTAGACTAAGTTGTCAATATTGGTCGACAGCATTAGACACGAAACCATCAATAAAGGAATTTAGTACGTTTTGAAGCTAGAAAATCGCACAATACAATAACATTTTCTTATCGAAAAAGCTTTTTTTACAAAATTTATTTTCAATTACTAGTATAATAAAATATTGTAAATGCTAGTAATATTTTTATTTGTAAATTAAAGTAGAGATAACATTTTAGTTCTATTTACTTTTTTATACTATATAACTAAACATTTCAATTTTATTTCTACCGTCTAAAATACGAATATACAAATGCCATTATGGATAGGAGTTATATTGTGGCGTCAAATTACTGGTTTAATGCACTAAATGTTTAGCTTAACAATTACCTGACATTGTCAATTATAGACTAGAAAAAATATACAGTAAACAAATAAACTTTTGGAAGACGTAACGTAACAGAAGTGGTAACGAAGATTAAGTGTAGTAACGAATGAAAAACTTGATCCATCTGGCTATATATTAGGATAAGCATCATACAACCAGAAAAAAGAGTTCAACTAATTGCTTGGCTGTCATCTGGAAACAGAAAATTTAAAGACGCGCCTATATATTTGAGATTTCTTATTTCTAAAAATTAATTCGAACAATTTTTAAGTTATTTACTATGTTGGTATTTTAATAGCATTTTAATATAAAATGTTCCAAAATATGCGAACTCCACCATTTTTAAACCTTGCAAGACTTTTAAAAATGTTAAAATCAGTCATTTATTAATCTGTTTCTTTTATTTTGAACACTATATAATGGCCATAACACATACAAAACTTAGTTTTAAATGTGAAAAGTCAACCATTTTGTATAATTAAAAATATCTTAATAATATTATAAATTCGTAAGTATCTCTGTTGGCTTGTTTCGTTTTCACGCGTAAACTACACAATCGATTGTACTGGAATTTTACATGGACAATCTTACGGTTCCTGGGCTGAATATAGGCCTTTTTTTATTTCGAAAATCCCTTCGGGCTACGCCACACAAATCTTTAAGGTAGCGAAAAATCCCATCTTGGTCTCTAAAGTTGTGTAATATTAATTGAATGAGCCTGTCAAATGTAATCAACTGTTCTGTGTAAACATTTTTTATTGGATAAATTGTCTAGAAAGTACCCATATCTTTCAGCTGTTTTACATTTAAGCGATCAGGTAAGTACTAATCTACATTAAACAGATTTTTTAAACATAAGAAGATCGAAATTTTACTATGAAGACTTCCTTTGAAGCAGTCGACCAGAAATATGATAGATGAAATTTTACAGGAAATATTTTTTGAACTCCTGTAAAAAATTTTGAACAATATTAAATGTTACGTTGGTTCAAAATGTTGTAAAATATAAAAAAGTTATTACAAATTATTTATATTTAAAGACTGTTATAAAACCTATCTCAGTTCTCTTTTGACAGAAGTAGACTTTTCTAATCTGTGATATATATTTTCATGGTCGGGAATACAAAGAAATTGACTATGGTTGTTTCATATACTGTATACTAAGGCGAAAGTCAATTACAATGAGCATAAACGATTGGACGTATTTTTTTATTATGACAACAATGCAAACTCAACATTGGAGTCGTAAATATAATTCACACGAAACAGCAATTGTCATACATGTGCAACACACACACAACATATATATGCAATATATATATATATATATATATATATATATATATATATATATATATATATATATATATATAATTTATTAGGAGAGTCAATATCAGCTTTGGGAAAAAATAGTAAGACTGGAGTAAATTACAATGACCATAAATATACACTTTTTAATGTATTTTCTTGAACGGGTCAAGAAAGCTATCTCAACATTCACACGAACCAGACCTCATGCAAGTGGCTAAGCTACTGAATTGCGTGCAAAGTCGCTTTACATTCCTAAGACCATTTACCTCACTAACACAGCAATATCCTAGAAGCTTTAAAAATGGCTTGAGAGGTTGCAAAAGACGTGCAGTAGACAGCTCTCATTAAGACGTATAATGTGTGTGTTGAGTAATGAATACGTTCTAGTGAGAGCCTATAACTCTAAGATACATTATACTTCTAGCTGTTCTCTGCGTTACCGTTACCATTTGTCTCGCTACAGAGCACAGATACATGATAGTCAGTAAGCTGCCTTACGTGTTTACAGTAACTGTGGAGAAGAGACTACTATAAGAAAGAAGTGTGTGTGATGTGTGAAAACTAGTGAGATAGTGAGACTTCCAACTTTGATGGTATATTACACTTTTATCTGATCTCTACATAAGCATTTTTCTCACTCACACAGTAATACCTAGAAAACAGTTCTGTAAGCTGCCTTGACGGTTTACAGTAACTGTGGAGAAGACTGCTGTTTACAGTAACTTTCATTAAGAAGGATATTGTGTGTGTTGAGTAGTGAAATACTTTCTAGTGAGAGCTTCCAACTTTGATGGTATATTACACTTTTGTCTGATCTCTACATAAGCCATTTTTCTCACTCACACAGTAATACCTAGAAAACAGTTCTGTAAGCTGCCTTGACGGTTTACAGTAACTGTGGAGAAGACTGCTCACATTAAGAAAGATATTGTGTGTGTTGAGTAGTGAAAACTTTCTAGTGAGAGCTTCCAACTTTGATGGTATATTACTCTTTTATCTGTTCTCTACATAAGCATTTTTCTCACTCACACAGTAATACCTAGAAAACGGTTCTGTAAGCTGCCTTGACGGTTTACAGTAACTGTGGAGAAGACTGCTCTCATTAAAAAGGATATTGTGTGTGTTGAGTAATGAAATACTTTCTGGCGAGAGCTTTCCAACTTTGATGGTACATTGCAGTTTTATCTGTTCTCTACATAAGCATTTTTCTCACTCACACAGTAATACCTAGAAAACGGTTCTGTAAGCTGCCTTGATGGTTTACAGTAACTGTGGAGAAGACTGCTCACATTAAGAAAGATAGTTTGTGTGTTGAGTAGTGAAAACTTTCTAGTAAGAGCTTCCAACTTTGATGGTATATTACACTTTTATCTGTTCTCTACATAAGCATTTTTCTCACTCACACAGTAAATACCTAGAAAACGGTTCTGTAAGCTGCCTTGATGGTTTACAGTAACTGTGGAGAAGACTGCTCACATTAAGAAAGATAGTTTGTGTGTTGAGTAGTGAAAACTTTCTAGTGAGAGCTTCCAACTCTGAGAATATATTACACTTTTAGCTGTTTACTATGTTACCGTTACCATTTGTCTCGCTACAGAGCAGTAATACATAGAAAATGGTTCTGTAAGCTGCCTTGAGGGTTTACAGTAACGGTGGAGAAGACAGCTCTCATTAAGACGTATATTGTGTGTGTTGAGTAATGAATACGTTCTAGTGAGAGCCTCCAACTCTGAGAATATATTACACTTTTAGCTGTTTACTATGTTACCGTTACCATTTGTCTCGCTACAGAGCAATACATAGACAATGGTTCTGTAAGCTGCCTTGAGGGTTTACAGTAACGGTGGAGAAGACAGCTCTCATTAATATGTATATTGTGTGTGTTGAGTAATAAATACTACATTATTTAAAACATGCAATACCATTAAGCCCTATGACAATTTTGGATCGGAAGTAAACGTGTTTAAAGTACATATTAGTTTATTGTACAATGTTAAGACGTTACAAACAAAATCGCAAAGTTAGCGCTTGAAGAAGAAAGTTTTTGTTCGAACCAATTACATTTCACACACCATAGTAGAGTTTAGCTTGTGTCCACGATCAATTATATAGATACTCGGTCTGAAAAGCCTACTAGTTCAAACGTTTCTACGTTCGGTACTTTTAATCTACTTTCAGTCCAAGTTATTTCTCGAGACTTTGAACCGTTTACCCCGATAATTAAAATAAAAACAAATGAAGAACTAACTCTATATAAGTAAAAAAATTTCTAATTCCTGTATTGTAATCTAATTCTGGTTAAAAGTATTTCCGATGCCGTAATAGCGTTTTTATTATGGCACCATCAAGAAAATATATACGAACACAGACATGAAAAGTCATTTTCCATAAAAGAGTGTATAAGCCTACTTTTGGCCACTGTAATTTATTTTATTTGTAACTTATTTCCGGTGTTGTAGGAAACTTTTGTCTTGTGGCCTTTGTGGTATGTACATGCATAGGTCTGAAAAGTATTCTTGGATAAAAAATGTCTACTTCCGTTCATGTTAATCTACTTCCGTTCATGTTAATCTACTTCCGGTCTCATGTATTTACGGCGTAGTAGTAACGTTTGCCTTCTAGCCTCGATCAAAAAACATTTACATATGTCGACTAATTCCGAAGCGAATAATTAGTCAAAAAGCGACTAATACCATCCGTAGCATTGTACTTCTAGTCTTAGTTATTTCCACTGCCGGTAAGTCTGCTCGCTCTAGAACTTCAGGAAATGAAAAAAACGTATATTCATTCTTGGAATTACAATCGTATTTAAGGTCCTATGTTTGGATAGCATTGTTCTATATTTGTTGTTGATTGTTCTGGTGCGAGCACATGGCACATGTATGTCAAATTATATCTTTCTAAGACATCAAGATGTTAAAGTAAAATATAGTTCTCCTAGTAGTTCCAACAATATTTTAAGCCGTATTGATGTCTTATCTTTATAAAATAATTTAGTTTCTTCTATTAAAGTCTAGGTATTCACATAAGAAATTTCATCTTTCTGAGATATCGGTGAGTTGAAGAACTAGTGATGAGTGAGAGATGAGTGCCCTTTGTCTTTATTTCAATATGAGGTTGCTTGGAATGCAAATTTGATTTTTTTGGGTTTTCTAAGTAACTGAATAAATTTCATCTGATTAATTTCTAATAAATATAATGCACTTGTAACCTGCGGTTACAAATAGTAATGCCGAATCATCGTGTAACTAATTTAGTGCTGACTGATTCCTGCCGATTCCACATGGCCTGCTAATTTTGAACTGAGTAATTGTCAACTACATTGTTAAAACTAATTTTTCCCTCCTAACACCTCACCCCCGGGATTCTACCCCCAATTAAATCGAATTAGAACATGGTATTAATAAGTTACTACAATCTTAAACTAAGGTACTCATCCGTCCGCGGTCTGCACGCCTCAAGAGCTTGTCCCCGACTCCTCACTTTTTCGCTATAACCCCCCGCCCTTCCTACGTCACTCGTGACGTCATTTGTACCTTGTCCCTTTTGGACTTACCGTGGCTCCGCCACACACTGTAAAACTTTTCACGTTACACAGAGAGTTATTTAAAGGTGTTTTATTAGATATAAAATTTACGCTTTACAATAATACATTTATACTAAACCATTTGTGTAACTAAAAAATTGCGTATAGATAAAATGTTAATATTGTGTATCATTGAACTTTCGTATACAAGCAAAGTTCGTGCTAATGTAACAAAATAATATCATTTGCCCTGAATATCTGTGAAAATTGAATAAGCTGGTTAAATCTTGGCAAAAAAGTCAGTAATAAATTTAAGGAAGACATGTATAGAAGGGAAGGGGTGGTATTTTGATTCCCCGGGAGAGTTGTTGCGTAGCAACCAACAAATTATGTCCGCATGATTAAATTGCTCCTATCAATTATTGCTATTATCTCGTTATCGGTACAGTAAGCAAAGTGTATGTCTATCTGATGTCATGATGGCGCGGAATATTGCCTCCTGCTAGAAAGTTGCTTTATTTCAGTTTACCAGGTGATGATTAATGATTGTATATACTTTGAACTGTTTAAAATGTAAAGCAAGCTCTAGTTTACTACCTTAATGTGCACTATACAAGTCACTGACTTACCGACACAAATGCTTGAGAGTTTTGTGGCTGTAGAGAAATTATATTGTAACCACTATACTGTACTGCAGATATTACTGCTCAATGTCAACCCATTTATCGATGTTATGTGTTAACTGTCACGCTTCATCGACATAATTGTAGAGAATGCACAGACAAAGCCCACTAACTGTATTACATGAAGTTATGAAGATGTTCAAATTATCAGTAAAACCATTATGGAGTAGTATTATGAATTTATTTATATTCATACGCATTGGACAAAAGTTTTAAATAGCCCATGTTTCACTTAAACATATGTAAATATCTATTCCGGTATCTGGTGTTCGCTTCATTAATTATATGAGCAAACAATACGGCTTTGTTAATTACTGTTGTGATAAATTATATATCAAACTTAGTCAGTGGGGTCTTATGAAATGTTTAGTCAAAAAAATAGGCAAATAAAAGAGTAAAAACGGATAAAACAGATTGTAAGACTTCTAATTTTTTAATTAATTACTTTATAAATAATTTCCATAATAAATCTAGATTTCACTAAGCTTGGCAGATTTATAAATACTAAAAAGTAAAATATTCATTTTATTAGTTTATTTGGTATTTTCCCACCATTTTCTTTTAACCCCTCTTGTTCCTTATTTCTTCTTAATGCTAAAAAGAATGAATATTAAAATCCATGAATATTAAAATGTCGATTCCTTCCAAATTCAGAGTGATTTTTTTTTCAAGACGTGCAATAAGAAGACTACTGAACGTACCGTAGAGTTGCAAGAAGAACCAAGAAAACCGCATAGGGTCAGATAGAAGAAGTGATTGATGCCTTCTTTTGTACTATGTCCCAGACTCTGAATCAGGAAAAATCCTTTTTACTGTATTCCTTTATTCAAGTCATCACTTAACTTTATACTTACATATATACTTTATGAATATTAAAATGTCGATTCCTTCCAAATTCAGAGTGATTTTTTTTCAAGACGTGCAATAAGAAGACTACTGAACGTACCGTAGAGTTGCAAGAAGAACCAGAAAACCGCATAGGGTCAGATAGAAGAAGTGATTGATGCCTTCTTTTGTACTATCTACCAGACTCTGAATCGGGAAAAATCCTTTTGACTGTATTCCTTTTATTCAAGTCATCACTTAACTTTCTACTTACATATATACTTTATTGCAAATGATTCGTACTAATTTGCAATTTTGGACATCATGGATTATTTATATACCTTATTTTAATATTAAAAATAAGTAATTTTAATTTATAGATATTAGAATTTCTTAACACAATAATTAGTCTCATTATTTATATTTTGTAAGCGTTAACATACAGAGTCTTTTAATTATTTTATCTTCCATGTCAAGAAATGAATTGATACTAGAGGTTGTTGTTACTAGAAGTATTACTTAAAAAAACCTGGAAAACTCAAAGAACGAATGTGAAAAGTGACATGGAGCAAAAGTTTTTAATATGGTCCGTAACAACTTTGAATAAGTTTCAGACTCGTGTTCGTGCCCAATGTGACAGGACTACTGGAGTCACACGTAGAGACACACAGGTAGGCGACCTGACGTGTTACTACTGGTAATGTTACCAACACCTGGGCATTTAATAGATTTTAAGGAGGTATTATTTTAAGTTTCGAATTGTTGATAAGGGAAAAACATTAGGATTAGTAATTTTATGGAGCTGTATTATACATTAATTCGTAATTTTATAGAAATCTTTTGTGAAAACCTTTATTCAATACTCTTCCGTGTGATCTTATTTCCTTCATGTCAAGTTATTAAAATGTGATGTGAGAAAAGAAGTTTGATTTTAGATTTATAATTGTTTCCTTGTTTTTCCATAAATCTTTATACAGTGTATTTACTTCAGTAAAGGTAACTTTAAAGTGAGTTACTGTTAATATTGTTAATACTGGCTCGTATAGGTATGCTATGCACTAAATTATATGGGTTCAGTTATAAAATATCCATTTCTGATATTAATACACTTTAAAACACACTCTATCACTCTTTTTCTTTACGAACCTAAGAAATATTGAGCTATCTCAATTGAATAGAACTTTGAAAAGTTATTTTTTATTCAAACCTTGACTGGAATATACATTACTATCACCGTGTAGATAACATAGATGACAGTTTGGCTTCTGCACACCAACAGAATATTAGCATCAAATAAACTGTTGACAGTGTATACAGTGCAGACACCATCATGATGTTTATGTAAGCGTAATACGTAGTTTGCCAATATTTGAGTACTTGTGTAGTTGTTTTCAGGACGTGAAAAGAGTACGGCACTTGACATACAGTACTTCTACCCTTGTACCCCATACTCTTGAAAGGAACTAACTTACAAACGTGAAAGAACTGCTGGTGACGTTGAATCATTCTGGAACTTATGGACGCATCACTTTATTTCATGAATTTAAAAATGATCCGACCAACGGGAGGTGTTATGGCTCACTAACTGGTGACTCTGGTCGGAATTTCCAGTGCAGGTCATTCAGCTCTTAATCCACTCAGAACAAGAAAATGTTGTAGAAAAGAAATGGTGAACGGCCAAATACTCGGGGTTGAGATGACCATCTATTTCAATGCATGTACAGTGTTCGGGATTTGTAATCCTTTAGGACCAGCGGTTCTTTGAACAGAGTATCATGTACCGCCATTAAGTTTATAAGAGCTTAAGTCTAATCGTTCAAAATCTACCAGGAAATATATCTTGCAGTAACATCACACTACAGTAACCCATCACAGGAGTGTTTGGTTTCCTATTACAAAGTATATGCCTAGGATGTTTTCGTTTTTCATCAGGAAATAGCTTGCAAATTGTTAATTGTACTAAAATAACTATTTAAAAATTTCAAATAAATGTTAAACTAGTAGTTAAAATTTTATTTATCCGTGGTTTACCTGAAAACATCTCGGGACCTATAAGAGCTGGAGTAATCAATGTCATAATTTACAATAGGAAGTAAATTACAGGAATTAAATGCAGTCTTTTATGTTTACAGATGTTTCATTTATATATACGAAAATATAAAAATAATAAAAATGTATTGTTGGAATTGTACTGTGTAATTGGTCTTAATAATTACATATTCATTTAAGGAGCTTATAATATGGACATTGTGTTTTGTACTTGGTTAATGAACGAATAATGTGAACTATAAAATATATCATGCAAGTTTAAGGCCTTTTATGTACGATGTTTTATTAGTCTCAGAGTATGCTACCAATTGTTAAAATGTTAGATAAAAAATATGATTAAGTAATGATGTATTGTTTTTAAGTGTATGTTTAGGTGTTTATTACAGGAAGACTCTCTTGTGACTCTCCAAAAATCCCTGGGGTAGTTTATATATTACTACTACATACACCTCTTTAGTTAGTCTAACTCTATACATACATCTATAGTTTAGTATAGAGTTAGCATTCTACGTTAAAAAGAACTATATGTAAAGGAGAAGCTAATGGAAAACTGAACGTACTTCAGTTGTTGTAATTACACATTAAATAGGATTTAATTTTTTTGATTTCTTTTATTAGTATGATATGGATGATTCATGATCAATGGATAAAAAGATCGAATTAACAGGGTCACGGAACACAATGAACATCCAGCTGTACATTTTTTAAAAGGCCTCAGTAAAAAAGTCATAACGGAACAATGTTTTAAAAATTCTGGTCAAAATATTTACTCTTTAAATCATGTTAAATTTATGATTAATTTGTATTCCCTTCTTTCAAGATTTCGCTTTTTCTCAAAGTCGTGCAACAGCAGGTAAACTAACGTAAATTAAAAATTTTGATTTAAAGAAAATATATAAAGTTAAAAACAATAAAAAAAGGTATTTTTTTTGTTTTTAGAAAATTATTTCTAAAACCAAATATGGTCAAATTCCAAAAAATTCTCTCATCACTTGACGAACACCAATCCCAACTTCTCATTTTCAGATAAAAGAGCAAGGATGCATAAGAAAAAAGGTTTACGTTAATATAAAGAAAATGTGACCTTGTACACAAACATATAATAGATTTTTTTGAAATAGCCGTCAAATGTGTTCTAGAGACTACGATTGGTTCATATTTCACACTATCGGGCTTTGGGTTTGCTATGAATGAGATTTCAATGCAGTTTTCCTCTTCTTTTATGTGCGAATTCATTCATTACTGAACGTACTTGTTTATTAAACGAGTAGACAAAAAAAGAACCTGAAATAATAAACTAAGTATAACGAGATTTGGTTAATGGTTTCACATTGTTACTCACTAAAATTTATATAAGTACAATAAAACAATCAACCTTTCATAAATTCTTTATTTAAAGGATGATTCTACTGCATTTATAGGGTTTCAGGCAGTTGCTAACAATATTATTGACACAGTTGCTTGTGCATATTCGACACTAAAGGTTGTGGTGGTGATATTTCCATATCATCACGCTACAATGTACTACTTTTATGCTTTAAAAGCTATATTTTTCCAACTTATATGTAAAAAGTACCCATATGTTTAATTTAAATTAAGAGTATCATTTAATAATTAGAATCCTGGTGACAGCTACTAACATAAACTAAGATTATTTAGATAATCATTGTATAATTCACTGTTATTTACAATCGATATTTGTTTAGAATATCGCGTACATTTCCAATTGATGCGGTGAGTTGAAGGAAATATATAATTTTATTTATGAAATCTTTGTATGCGCCATGAGAATAAACTTTCTCACTCTCAAGAGAATTTTAGATTTGGGAGGCGTTTGTTTAAACTTCTCTCTCAGTCGGGTAAGGTGTCAATATTTTCTCTTCTAGGGGATAAAAATATTGGTATAATCCTCCTCTTACTATGAGAAGTAGCTATTTACTGATATAGACCTTATTTATGCAGTCTCATAAACTGTAAAATCTCAAATTTGAGTAGGGAATACTTTTAAAACTACTAATAACAGACATTTTCATTAGACATAACTATCATAAGAAACTATATTTTGTGTTATAGGTTTGTATGTTGATGGTTTGCTTTTTTACGAAAGCACGAATAAATACTAGTTTTATACGGACGATAGGACAATTTTAACACAAATTCTATTGTATAAACGATTTTTTTACTGTAAATGAGAGGTAACCTTCCTTATTAAATGAATATATAATATATTTATATCACGTCTTACTTTCTGATACTTAGAAGGCTTTCATATGAAGTTTTCAATTAATTATCTTATAGTTTCGTAAGTATTTTACATCTACAATAAATAACATTACATAAAATATAATGTGTATCATTACAATATTATGTTTTAATGTTTCTGTTATTAATTTTTAATTTATATGTATACAATTATATACTTGTAGTTTTATTCCTTACAACGCCATTGTTCTGTTGTATAATTTTACTATACGTTTTCGATGTATTGGGCTATTAACAATCTAAATTACCATAAACTACGTGATTTTCTATCTGTTTTATTGTTATTGTTTGTAAAAAAAATTTGGAAATCTATTTATACTAATATAAGTTAATGCCAATACAATAAATAAACGATACTATACGACACAGTAAATACATGATTACATGAATACATATTACTTAAGACGTCGTCTGAGTGATCGAGTTCCTTTCTTGATATAATTTACTACTCCATGACACACAATATACGTCTTAAAGAGCGTTATTTCTCTGCTGTATCCGCAACCATTCAAGGCAAGTTTAAAGCCCACTTACTTGGGTATTGCTGTGTTATTGAAAAAAGTGGTAATAGTAACGTACAGATCAGGTAAAAGTGTAATATAGTCTCAGAGTTCGAGTTCCTTTCTAGAAAACATTCACTACTCCATGGAACACAATATACGTTTTAAAGAGCGTTATTTCTCTACCGTAACACAACCACTCAAGGAAGCTTTAAAGCCCACTTACTTGGGTATTACTGTTTTGTCGAAACAAACTGTTAATTAAACGTAGAATAAAGGTATTAATGTAGAATTGGAAACGCAATGGAATTATTTTAAGGAATGATGAGATCAGTACTTCTTTACTTGTCTATAAAACCGAGAGTGAGTAACATAAAATTCAAATTAAATTTAATGTTGTATATTCCAAAAGATTTTTCTATTACAGCAACAAATGTTTTATTAAAATAAATGGTTGTTAAAACACAATTAAACATTTTGTCTTTTTGCAAAGATAATACTTATTAATACTGTCGTTAAAATTTTATTAGCTTTAAGATTAAATATGGTACCATGAAAAGCTCAATATTTATATTACAGCAAATTAACATATGATAAAGTATTTGTTTACTTGTCCATAACACCGAGAGTGAGTAATATAAAGTACAAAATAACTTTAAGGTTGTATTTTCTAAACGAATTTATGTATTACAACAACAAATTTAATTCAAATAAATAGTTTTTTAAAACACAATCAAACATTCTATCTCATTTTGCAAAGATAATACTTATTAATAATGTCGTTAAAATTTTATTAGCTTTAAGATTAAATATGGTACCATGAAAAGCTCAATACTTATATTACAGCGAATTAAGACAAGAAACAACCATTTTTTAAATAGCAGTACTATATTTAGTAAAGTAGTACCGTACAATAACTACTACGGAACTATGGTTCTACTATGGTTTTTATATGTAACAGAGTTTTTAATATAGTGGTCGTATAAGATTTGGAAAAAATACGAATACCTCACAAAAATATGTATAAAGGAATCTTTCCTTAACGTGCTATCAAAAACCATAACATAAAACAACTTATTATTCTTTAGAAACAAGAACTAGCTTGCTACGAATGATCATTCGAATCTATAAGCGCGTCTTAAATTTTAAATTTCCAGATGATAGCCAAACAGTTAAATTTACTTTTTCTCTGAGTGTGTGTTATTCAGCTATAGTATACGACGGATCAAATTTTTAATTCGTTGCCATTCCTAGTTTTCCGAGTGTACTTATTTAGAGTCAATTTTTTATAGTCTACAATTGATAATATCAGCTACTTGTTATGCTAGAGATTGACTGCGTTAAACCAGCAATGTGAAGCTACGATATCACTCCTATCCACTATGAAACGTAAAAATCAGCATGTTAAACAGTAGTATTAAAGTTATAATTTATAGAAATATAGCCGAAAAAAGAGAGTATGAATGAAAGTTCATCTTAACTTCACTTTCAAATTTAAACAATTTTTTTTTTCAGGTAACAAAAGGTAGTTTTGATATTGGGAAAACTATTCTGTTGATGAAATGTATGTCTATTGTGCAAATTTCTAGCTTATAAACATAGAAGGAATGACTTTTGATATATAATGTGTGGTTAGAAAGAGAAAGAAAGAATAGAAAAGACACGGTTGATTGTAGAAATATAAAGTGTGGTGACGAAAAATGTGAGCTCATTAACTAAATCGAGTTATACTTTTTTAGTTGCTTACTCCTTTGATAAACAAATTGGAACGGTAATGAGTGAATTCCTGCATGAAAGATGAGGAAATTGTTCATATTTCGACTAATGATCAAATGTTGTTACTATCACTCCATGATTTCGAGTTTAAGTGTAGTTATTGTGGTCTAATATTGTCAACGCCACCCACTTGCTATGCGAGGCTTCTGGTGCGTTAAACCAGCAATTTGATGCTCCGACATTCTCTCCATTCATAATGAAAGCATTTGTACAGCTCAGCATATTCGTGAGTAGAATGTTAATTTGTATATTCAAGAATTTTCACAAAAACCTTAAGGAAATTAAAAACAAAATTTTAATTAAACTGTTCTTTAAAATACAAATGAAGGAGGATAAAATTGAAAAATGAAATTATAGTCGTGGTAATCATACTTTAAATATTAATCTTTATAGCATTTAGAGCAGATGCAGTACATATCACCTGTAGTCTACTCAAGGCAAAAATACATGAGGATGGTAGGATATAGGTGGAGTGATAAAGAAAACAAGTTATATTTGAGCTTTTTGTGTTTAACTTTGGAATTTGTACTAATCTTTACTTTTGAACTGTAATCTTGACCTAGATATTTGGATATATTACCATTGTTATTGACTTTGAGTTTGGAACCGTGAGATTCACTCTAAAATTTTATCTTGGCATTCCAAATATCTTATTTACTCACTTACGATGTCACGCACGGGTTAAAAAATTAATATTTATAATATTTGTTTCCTTTCTGTAGGGACTGACTTTGCGCTTGACGGAAAAGTTTTCATTTTTGTTAAAAATTAATTTTGAAAGGGCATGGTATGATTTTGTGATATGTTCTAATAAAACAATAAACAACTAGATGAAAAAGCAGTTGGAATCGAGAATCTCCTACAAAGGAGTTTCCAGTGTTAATTGCACCGTGAGGTTGACTTTGGAAAAGCAATTGCGAAAAATATATTAGGAATGATATATAATAAAAAGCATCGAACCAAAATCCTCTACCGGAACTAGCTGCCACTTTACAAAATGCAACTGAAGTACGATGTTCAGGTAAAGTAACGACGATTTTAACGGTCACATTTACCTGTAACATATTGCATATAAGCTATTGATCAAGACAATCCAGTTCTAAACTTCTCACTATGGTTATTAATGGAACCAGTTCATAGAATTCGCCAGTCTTGCGCTAATTGGTAGTTTCTTTGTCCGATCATAAGATAGCTGTGAATTGTGTTCTAGTGAGACCTCTGTGTTTTATGTTCTCCTTGCTATTGATGTAATTAGATGGAATATATATGCGACCGAATACAGCACATATATTTTAATTTGTTCCTAATTCTTGTTTTTCAGGTGTTTATTCTTTACTTTGAAAGTAATTTTCGTTGCAGTCTAAAATTAAGAATGCCAGTTCCTTGCTATCCCAATGTTAGTGGCTATTAAAGCAATGTTATACCATGATATTACTGTTATGTTCTATAATGACATTTTTACATCTCATAATGTTTTACAATAAAATCACAAATTTAATATAACGTAGTATTAACAAGATTTCCTTAAGGAATAAGGTATTACACTTATTCATGCTACTACGTTGCTATTTAAATTGTTAGGGAATGACAATAATTGAACCAGCATGCAAAAATCCAAACTAAACAATTAAGGTTCCTATAAAATCTCTACACATATGAAACGTCATTTGCTAACCACAAGCCTTTTACATATCTCTATAGTTTTTCCTTTTATGCTTCAAACTTAGAGAAAATCATCTGTAAGTATCCTCTGAGAATAAAAATAGGAGTAATTTCAATGATGCCGAAATGATGTTTGTCTGCTGTAATTCTATGTGGATTCAGAAATTTATAAAGATGCAATACTGCTGAGCAATATTCTAAGCTATATCGTGGATAATCTTACTAGGTAGGAGTGCCATAACCGTATTATAACCATAATAACCAAAACCCCGTAACTTCGTATCGCGTAATAAGATTCGCTAAGGATGCATGAATGATTTCAAGCCTATAGCTCATTTCATTCTCGAGATGTCTTGTGTACAGATAAAAATCATGCAGTAAAAAATACATTGGAAATTGGACATCCCCAAGCAAACAATACAATGTTTGCTTCAATGACGCTTAGCCGAATTCCGTAGTTGGATATTCAACATCATAAAACTCGTACTTTTCTATCTAGAAATGTAGTTTCATGCAAAATGTATCGACTACTGGTGAAATATAAGATATTTTTTCTCATGATACATGAAAATATTTGTTCAATGAATTATAGGCTTCATTGAGGTGTTAAAATGAAATAAGTTTTGAACAGCTAGGGAGGATTCTACAACACAGGAGTACGTTCAAATCAGATCTTATCACCAACGTATACTGACTTTTCACTGTTACTTTCACACTATTACTTTTCTTGTAATAGTAGTAGATTCTTGTAATATTTCTTGTAATAATGTAGATACCATTATATGGTATGAATAATCTACCTTTGATATTATGTCACAAATTAAATTCTCATATGCTTGTACTCATGTTTACAAATGTATTAATTCTGCTATTTACTCGTTTCTATCATGGCTATCTAAAAAACCATTGTTAACATATTTACTAATGTTCAGCCAAATACAGTAAAGTGACATGTACCATTATCAAAGTGTTGGTATTATATAAATGTAGCGTCATCCCACATTTAAAGTCCATAGGTCAGTTCGTCTTTGATTTCTCGTCCAGACAGTCAGACACTTAGACAGATAGACAGAAATTAAATTTGTCCACCCACACTATAGACTTCGCTAACGCTTAGCCAATTATAATTTGTGAACAATGCGTGTATGTCTGTTTCCAGGGAAATAATAGATAAATTATCTACAGTTTGGAATGAAAGAGTTGTGTCGAATTTGATGCGCGAATAAAATTAAAACATATAGAAAAATAGAAATAAAAACGTTTAGGGAATGAACCTGAGTTTCGCTAGTGCACAGAACGTATCAGGCTGTTTTTTGATACTTCAGAATGAGATTATTTATTACAAGAGTTACGCTTTGATCTAACTCGTTTCTATATTATAAAATAAACTCCCTTTTAATAAAGAATAAATATGTAAGAGAAAGGTGACGCTATGTTGTTTACTAAACATGTCAGCCGTAATTCTTTCCTGCCACAACCACTTAGCAAATAAGAAGAATAAAGAAGAAGATCTTCTCTTTAGCTGTTAAAATATTTCACCTAATACGGTTAAAGTGATAAATTTATGTAAATTTATATAGCAACTCAAGACACTTAAGGATAGTTTTATTTATTTACACATTGAATATGTTCTGTAGAATCCTTTACTAAAAATATAGGCTATATACCTGCTTTACTTCCATAGAAACCAAAATACCTATTCTACGTGAATTACAAAATAAATAAAACAAAATATTTTCTATCAAAAGATTCTTGTTTATACTTTTCTAAAGAAATATTTATTAAATTACTAAATACTCTAAATAAATAATAAATATTATTAAAATAAAAGAAAATAACCATGATTTATAGGCACACCAAGTATTAAGATTCTTTGAATTAAAAGCTTATTAACTACTCAACCTATGCTCTTATTTACAATTTCCATATTATTTCTTAGTCGCTCCTCCCCTGACTTGACAGTGTGGACATCATGGATGAACTTACAAATATTCCAATAATGACTGAATAATTTTGATATATAGCTTGATGCCCAAACTGATGGGTCGATACATACAGATTGTCCACTTTTTATATTTTTAAAGGGTTTGTGACTAAAAACTAAACAAGTAATACGGAATCCTCCACAAAAAGGTGACCTCAAAAGAGTTACGTACAAAAAGAAAACTTTTGGAAAACTCCTGCCTTACACAAGAGGCTTATGCTTATAGACAAGAATGAGTCATACACTCTAGGACTATGCCTCCATAGAAATGTTTCAAGTAATGGTTTGGTATGCATAACAGAACATGTTAACTAAGAAAAAAGATAAATTATTAAATTTATTGTATAACCATCAATTTGTATACATTTCATTTTCTACTAAATAATTGGTACAATGTGATATCACACGATTGTTGAAAATTCGTAAAAAACTTGAATTTCCATGTGTGGGTGTGGTCTCAGAATAATAATTTTATTTTTACACAACGTGAAACCAAATGTTGTTTAAAAGTTCCTTGCAAATGTGAATCGATATTTTAGCAATGCAATAAATTCTTAATATTTATCATTTATTCACAATTACCGTAGAGTAAATCTGTTTTAAGGTAAATATAATTAATTCTTAATTTAACAAGTAAGATTAATTAAATTTTAAAACAAAAATATATTAACTTTTATCAATTAGTTGAATATAAAAAATTGTAACACATCCAAACTGAATCGGCCAGTCCCTTATGGCAAAATCCGGATACAAGAGGAAGAGATATTTCCATAGCTTAATTAAATTGATATACGAATACCATTGGTGCCAAACACTGTTACAGTAGCGAGAAGTAATTATAGCAATAGCATTATATGGTTGGGGATTGATTAAACAATACAATTATATGGTTAGGGAATGATTAGACCACATTTAAGTTTAATTCTAACTCCAATTATTATGAATATTTTTTTAATTCCATTAAAATATTTTCTTTTTTTCCTGGAGAGATTTTTCATTTGTTTTACTGAAACTTTTAATGGTAAAGTCATTATTAAAGAACAGTGTGCTGTTTAGTGAGTATAATTACAGATTGGCTTAGATATAGAATAAGTAATTGTTTATTAATCAAAGGCTTGGACTGCAAAGTTTTGACTGTAGTTGGTTAAATGTCGAATAGGGTACATTTAATCGTCCTTTGATACTCAGTTATTTACAATACTTACGTATGTGTGTGGTGCTCCCTGTTACTATAGTAATGTATTGCAATGTTGGTGTTCTAAAATTGGTGAAAAATGTTCTTTGGTGATGAAGTATTTACACTATTGCCAACCTGTTTTTTATCGCATTCTTGGTTTGTGATTGTCACATTCTGTACTCCAATTTATTTTATAATATAAAAATGTGCGTAGTTTGCCTCACCAAGATATATTACCGAAAAATAAAACCTAAACATAAAATCAGATGCCTTTTATAATTATTTAAAAATGTATATTAGGGAACTAGTGGTAGAATATGAAAAAAGCTTTCATAGAACCTAAAAAAAAACTTAAAGCGGTTACACCATTGATGTTTTGATAAACTAATATTTCTAGAAAATCCTTTGTATATATTAGCTTCTAAGGTTCAATTTGATGTGGCAGATCTGTGTTATTCCTACGAATTTTTACTACCCCAAGCCAGCCCTGTGGTGGAATTAAAGATACTCATATCATGTACTTCAATATTTTTAGTACTCAAATCTTGGTGTTTCAAGGATGCCAGCTTCACAAGTTGCGCTATGATATTGCCAAACAAAATATTTGTTACTTATGTTAAATATAAATATATAAACATTAAAGTTAAATATTTCATGAAAAAGTCTCTATTTATATGATTGATCATAAACGATTTAGTTTCGAATATTTTAATAAACATGTAATTTTACTGTTTTTATTAGGAAAACGAAACATTTACTCAAATTAAATAATTAATTATACTCATAAATATAGTTTACAATGATTTTTCTATCACCTGTCTTAGCTTATTTCAAAGGAGTATTAAAAGTTTCTTAAGAGATTCAAAAACAAAGGTACTGAGATTTCGGAATATTTAATCTACAATAATAACATCGGATAAGAAAAACGAATTCTTGCATTTGAATTCTACACAATCAGGAGTTTAAACTTTTGAATGTCATCTGCATAATGAAACCTATTGTCAGGCTGAGAAAGTTTTAAATTAAGAATGAAGTTTTAAATCAAATTTTGCTTGTTATATGCGTGTTTTTATTTATATATTTTATAAATTAACTCTTATGTCAACTATTGACTACTTTTACTATTTATTCCATACAAATACTAAAATAACATTATGTGACTGTAAACGAAAATGGAATTATGATTTTACGCAGAAATAAATAGTTTTAGGGGATATTCCGATAAAATAGAATGGTATAAACACTCGCGTGACTGATTGTACTTGTGAGAAAAATAATAAACATCTTCACACCTTTCTAGCCTTATTGATAACGAAGAAAATATTTTTCAATGTTTAATTTCGATGATAATCTATTTTTTAATCAACATTTGCACCTAAAATACATAAGTGAAAAGGTACATCCTTGTGCAGAAGAATCTGTAGAAATATAGCTCAATATCGGTCACCATTATATGAGACACACGTGAATTCACAGTAGAGGTAAAAGATATTTCACCTTTTATATTCAACCAAATCGTATTATTTGCGTCGAGTTTAAATACTGCACTTATTTAGTAACTGGAATGGTTCGTGATGACTATTTTTACGTGCAGTTAAAATATTGTTTTAATATTTTCGAGTTTCTTAGATGTCACATTGGTTTGATCTTATCTCTGAAAATATATTAATTCATATTGTGTATGTTTAAAGATTCAGTCCTTATTTCAGATCATGCATAATCTTATAAGCATGCTTAAAATGTAATTGAACATTAGTTAACACACTTATGAGGATCATGGTTATGCAGTAGATCATCAGTTATATACGATATGTAAATGCTACGTTGTTTGTCACAATGTTATAAAGGCACACTGCCCAGATTTTCACCACAAATATTTTCTCCCTGGCCCATAAACAACTCAGGATCACAACACACATAAAGGCTGAGTGTCCAATAGCGCTGAGTCTTGGGAACGTTCGAAAAATATGATCTCCCTTATATTTACGTTAACTGCGCTTTAGATAAATTCTTTATATTTCTAAAAGGGAACATGTATTAAACCTTCAATTAACACTTTTAGCATATTTTTAGAAATCCTGATACAGGATTTTGCTCTTAAATGAAAAAATAAATTATATGTAATTGCATGCTTATGTCTGTCAGTCTTTCTAACGTAATACATATTTTCAGTTGTAACTCAAACCAATTTAGATAAGTCAAGATCTTAAAAGATAAACACAATAAAACTAAAGTGTTAAATTGTCTACAAGCCTTCTTGCTTCTTCCAGGACAAGCGTAGTATATATCTGTAGCCAAGATTATTGTATTACTCTGTGGATTTTTATTTTATACATGAGTATAAAATAAAACATTATTAAATTGGCCGAGCGTTAGTTAAGCTAAACTACTAAGGTATCTGACAAATTTGTCTTAGTTTACCTATCAGACTCTACAATGTAATGAAAATTGATTTGGGTATACTCTTAGACTGCATAAACATATATTTATATACAATGTGAGTTACAGTGTAAGCCAAAATCTCATAAATGGACAGTGAAATGAACTCAATGCTGTATGTACAGTGTGGGTTAAAAATATGGATACTCTCTGTTTAGATTTTTATGGATAAAGATGCAGGGGTGAAACTCAGGACACGTTATTAAGGAATAAAAGTTAAAGTTTTATTCATTGGTACAAGGTTGCACATTTCCCAAAAATGGGATTTTCGGGTGGTTTTAAAACATTTATGAAAATGTTTTAAATTTAAATACAAATTAGCAGGGTTTCAATTGGGATAAGTGCCATTAAAATAAGTGTTTTACTTCATCATAAGACGTGAACGTTCTTGATCGTATCAAAACACTACTTTATCGTAAAATACAAAAAAATACGTCTTAAATCTTTTTTTTATTTCAACCAGAAACTAAGAGATTTGAGTTTGAAAGGAAAGTGGCTGTCTATTGAAGTTATTTACCTTCTAAATGTGGATGTTCATATTGTTCCTCAATTAATTTATAGTTAATTTCAATGAGGTTAATGAATTTTGTAACTGGGTTGAGATAGAAAGCTTGTTTCCAACTGTTCTTCTTTTTTTATCAAGACTTTTCAAATGGGGTGTCACTTAACGGATCTTTACATTTAAAAACTTTGATGTCCCACCATAAAAAGTTGTAACAGTGACGAAAAACAATTCACAGTAACATTCTATTTTCATATCCAGAGTTACATCCCTCCATCTTTATCCATCAAAATCTAAACAGAGTGTATCCATACTTTTAACCCACACTATACATACAGCATTGAGCTCATTTCACTGTCCGTTTTATGGGATTTGGCTCAACCCCTCGCATAATTTGAGAACGGATTAAGCTATAAATTTGGAGTATTTCAGATTTATCTGCTACGCAGTGAGTTCGAAAAAAAACGTTATCTCTGTGCGCCTATATCTACCTGTCTCTCTGTCTGTCGTCCGAAGAATATTTCACGTGTCTAGAAGTCCTTTTCTCTTTTCAGTCAATCCAAACATTGAAAAGGAAGCCTATAGTTTGTTATTATATTCATTTCCTTTACACTGGTTAGCCTTTTTTTTTTAAAAAAAAAAATATCTTTTAAATGCTGGCTAAAATCTAATGCAAAGGGACTATCCTGTCTTATGAACATTAAGATTATGCTGTGGTTTAAATTTTTTTTTGCTGGTTACTCCTGAAAAAAGGGGTGGGATTAAAATCTTATTTAAATACGGGTTTTGTATCCTTGTAACACAAAACGATGGTAAATAACCTAAATTCTGTTATAAGTTATGGTCAATTAATGAAATCTGAGTAAAGAAATTGAAATTTAGTTCTACAGATTATAAAGCTAAAAGGTACGCATTATAAAAATCAGGTTTTTTTAAAAATAATTACTTATGTCAGTTTATGATGAAAATCCCAAGCAGGGAATGGAAAATCAAACAAAAGTAAAAGATAAGAGACCAAATAACTAATTTTGTAAGTAAATATCAATCCAACCACAGGGTTTGATTTGGTCGCTACGCACTGAAAATGTATGCATATATTTGTGTACGCCGTATATTTTGTAACCTGTCAAGTCAGACCGCTGTCACTATTTTAACACGATATGAGTGACTTATTTTAAGTGAGTTTCTTGCTCAATGACTTCACTCTGATCTAAATTGCGGAACATAAATTCACCCGTGGACAATCGTAAAATTTAGCCTCTGAAGTTAAGCTTGTGTGTATAAATTTTTTTATCGTTTTTATTCTTATAAATGAGTAAATTTTACAAGAAACAGTTGTAACCTACTGCTATACAACTAAGTTGCATATTTTTGTATATAGCAGTTTGAAGCAACATTTTTCCCAATTTTATTTTTTATTAAAACCTTTTTAAACCAAAGGCTTTATTATTAGGCTTACAAATGGACTAAAATGTCATTTATTTTTTGTAGCTTAATCATAAAACCAGTGGCTTATAAAGGCCTCGTTCAAAAAATAAAAAACTTTGGAAGAGAGATGTTTTAATCACTACTATATTAATATTATTTCAAATTGCTCAAAGAGTGTTCAATATACAGGTATTTCTATCTTATGGATAAAAATTCTTTTTTTCTTTGGAGAAAATAAAGTTTGTTAGTCAAGCGATTTTTGGTATGTTTCTTGTTTACGCTTTTCTTATCAGGACTGACAAATTCATAACCAGTGCTTGTAATTTAGTAATCTCATTTATTTAGGAATAATTTCAAGAACACCCGTTTAGTGATCACTAAAGATAATGGCATCTAAATGATAACCTTCATTTGAAAAATTGATTAAAAACTTCACTTTTCATGTCCTGTAAAACATTATTAGAAATATATAAATTAGTCTTACAAGTTTAAATTATAGAAGTATGTAATCCGTACTCTGTGTTAGTGATTTTTTGTGGTATGGTGACACAGGTTTACTACTTGAAATAATTAATAACAGGTACACAACAATGTGTACCATGTTCCAATTAAGATATTTACTCAGTCATCTTTGAAAAGCTGTCACCTAGATATTTAAATATTGAATGAAGTGTCTCTGAAGTGACAATAAGTTATACAGCGGAACTCCACCCTCGTTTATCAATTCATTCTCGTTCATTAGTGGACTTTTCTTTATTATTTTCTGTTGGCTGCTTTCTCTGTAGCAAACCACTACGCCATACGTACTTTTCACGTTGTGTTGTTACGATAAATCTGTATTTCAATAGTTTTACTGTGATGATTGACGTGGTGGGTTTCAGAATAATTTCAGAGTGTGAATTACCTTCCATAGTTTTAAAACTGTAACGCAAAGGAAGATATTTATATATTTTACAAAGTACGGAACTTAATTTGTTGTAAATACATAGTGACACTTCATAGTACTACATTACTATCAAAATAAAAGGACACAATGGTGAGTATAAGTAAGCATAATAATAGGAAAGGAAAGGAATATCAAGATCGTTGCTGGCTCTCATAACGTAATAAAATTCAACCATCTACCTTCGTGTGGAAGAAGAAAAAAATGAACGTAGGCTACTATAAGCAAAGCTGATTAGTTAATTACAGAAATTGTTGTAACTGATTATTATCTTTTAAATATCTTATTTCATAAATAATACCTCCACCTCACTCGGAAGAAGTACGTAGTTTTGTAACAACTGAAATATTAATTTATGCTCGTTGGATATTTATTTACTTAATATCTCAAAACTGTTCGTGATGCAATACAGTATATAAATATATTATTATAAATTATAGCAAAATGTGTAGGAATGTTAAAAAGTTTTAAGAACAGATTTTTTTAAATTTGTCTCTAGGGTCATAAATATCGGAGTAGTTATTTTTTTAAGTTGGCTCAAGCTGGCTATTGAACTTATTGGATATATTTATCAGAGACATTTCTGAAAGAAGTTTGAACTTGTGTCAGCATTAATATCACCAGTTTTTTAGCGATAGAAAAATTCTAAAGTGATTAGTTGTAGTCGATAAGTCAAAAGCCATGTACAAAAAGAGTGTTAAAAACAATTATTTGGAATTTTTCATACATTTCAGAAAACCTTTGTTTTTTTGCTAGGTTCATAAATAACAGAGTTATGAATTATAAAAAGTTCGTTTGTTCGCCATATTTAAACGTTATGTTTTACCAAGCTAGATACGCAATTTCAGTTTAATATGGCGACCATTTAAACTGCAACAAAAAGCACAACTAATTTATGAACCTATAGAAAAACAAAAACATGTTCTATAAAAAAGATATATTAAACATTTATAACAGACTATCTCAAACGATCTTTAAGATATAGAATACGTGCAAATCCCATTATATAAATTAAACATGTTTCTGTTGTCACAAATTGTCACAATCTACTTCTTCAAACTGAACCACAAGAACTATTTTTAACTATTAAGATGCTTTAGGATTAATATGTTTGAAAATAAAAATACCATTCTTTACCGTTCAATGGAAACGTCTACTAGTGTCAGAGTTGTCAAAACTGCTAACTAGGAGTTAATAACGACCCTATTTTAAGCAAACAGAAATATTTTGTTCTGTGTAGGGTTCAAATATTAATACGATCTTGTAAGATTACCGTACTAAAAATATCATTTTGGTCTGTTATTTGACTAAAAATAGATTTTAAAATAAAAATTTGTTCCTTTAAAATCCTATTAACTTTAATTGATAATTAACCCTGACGCTGCGTAGCCATGCACATTTCCTAAATACGGTGATGTAACTCACCACCAGGTGGCGCTGAAGAAGATACAAATTGTTCAAAGCACCTCTGTATATTACAAACTATAATTACGAGACAGTTACGTAAATTAAAGAGCCACTATTTAAATGCGCTAAGTTACGATGTAATTTGTCTGATTTAACATAAAGTTTGAGTGTTAGACCACTTCAAAATTAAATAGATGTACGGGTAGCATGTGTCTTTTTTAACTTCATTGTGGTTTAAAGGAAACCTCAGCCTACCAAAAATTTTAATTCGTCTATAATTCAATTTAAAAATATCAGTAGTAATGACCATCACGAAGTAATTTTCATTATACACTATTCATTATTTCAGTATATACTTGAGCAGAATAAGGCAAATTTAGCAATGGAAGAAAAACAATACGAACTAAATACTAAGTAAATCACAATGACCATAAATATAAAATTTTTAATATATTTTCTTGATCATGGAAAGAAAGCAAACTCAACATTAGCGTCGGAAATATAATTCACTCGAGCAAAGAATTATTTAAATTAAAGTAAATAATCTGCAATGTAATAATTTGTATGCATCTCCCATGATGGTACAGAAACAAATGTTAAAAAGTATACAAAAATAAAAAAAAGCAATAGAGTAGACATGTGTGGACTGCCTTAATCTTTACAAATTTAGCTGTGTGACAACTCAAATTGTTGCTATTTGGTTATATCGGTTATACTATACAGGGTGATTCATGAAGTATCTCCCCCCACTTCTACAGCACATTGTACTAGTAAAAATAATGAAAAAATGTTATATTAACATAGGTCCGAAAACGCTTCGTTAGCGAGTTTACAGCTAGCGAAAGATTTCGCCTGAATTCCTGAGTAAAGAAGTAAAATAAAGCCATACTGAACTTTTGGAAAGAAGGTTAATTAAGTAAGAAATATCGTGGATTCTTATGTATTTTTTACCTGATAAAGCTAATAAAATAGGTTTCAGAACTGTACCTGTAGTAGTTTTTGAGGAATTCAGGGTTAAATGTAAAAAATTGGGGCATGAAACAATGTTTTTTTTAAGTTTTGATGTACAATAACTTTGTTAAATTGGTAATAAATACATAAATAAACAAACATTAATTGTAGAGAATTTAATTCATGAGAAAATTGATATAATCAAAGGCTAAAATAAAACAGAAATAAGTACGATTTTTATTCCGTATAATACATTACTAGCTGTAAAGGAGAATATACCGTACGGTATTTAGTTAAAATAAAACAAAACCAAATGTTGTTCCTTAATGATGAGACATAAATTGGAAAAACAAGATTAACTGTTAAATAAATTTGTTTGTAAATAAAAATATCATGTTTTATTACGTTGTATTTTTTTTAAAATAAAAATTTACATCAAATTGTTCGAAAATAAATGAAGCAAACATTTTCCCATTATTGTTTACTAATCATCGAAATGCAGTTTTTTGTTTTATATTAATTTCTAAGTTGTAACGCACGAATAACAGCTGATCAAACAATGGTATTCTGTACTGTTACGTAGAACTGTGTATTAGTGGTGTTTTGCAAGCTACCGCAGGAGATCGGATTCTGTGAATCGTGTTATTAAATGCAATTTTTCTGTGAGTTATAATTCGATTGTTTATTCAGCGAAAAAATGCCTTTACTTATTTACATCAGAGGAATACGTTGATATGGTTTTTTTTATTTTGGGTTACTGTAATGGTAATGCTAGAGCTGCTGTAGAAGAATATGAACTACGTTACTCCTAATAGGAGGATTCCAGATACCAAAACAATTTCAGGAACTTTTCGTTCTCTTCGGGAAACAGGATCACTACCAAGTACTAGAACCAATTAATAGAACGAGCTGTCCAACTTGATGATTAATGTGCTGTTTCATCGCAGTCCAGGTGTAAGTACACGACGTATTTCTAGGCGGATAGGAGTTTCGCAGTCAACACGGTGTGGAGGTCACTTAATCGAAACAAATTTTTATCCGTTTCATAAACAAAAGGTTCAACATCTACAGCTAGGGGATGGTCCGCTTCGCTTGGAGTTTTGCAACTTTTTGAATATTAATAATCAACTCTACAAGCGTATTTTGTTTACGGATGAGGCACAATTCACTCGGGATGGTGTCAATAACTTGCACAATGAACACTCATGGGCAGAAGAAAATCCACATGAGGTAAGTGTGGAGGAACAGAACTTTCAACACCGATTTAGCGTCAATGTCTGGTGTTGGCCTTTTGCACAATCGGCTGATTGGACCTTTCATATTACCTGGACGCCTAAATGCTGAGTTCTATTTGCATTTCCTTCAAGAAGAGTTGCCGCAGCTGTTAGAGAATGTTCCTTTACATCTCAGGACAAAATTTGTACTTCCAGCATGACGGAGCACCTCCCACTTTTTCACGTGCCCTTTTCTGCTTACTTAAATCATCAATTTCCTGGACACTGGATTGGTCGAGGAAGGGCCTCACCCTTGGCCACCAAGATCACCAGATCTATCTCCATTAGATTATTGCATCTGGGGATGGATGAAAGAACATTGTATACAAGACAAAAGTGAATTCTCGTGATGAATTAATTGCCCGTATTATGGATTCGGCTGTGCAGATACAGGGAAGTCCCTGAAAAATTAAGAAACGCAACAAAAGTAATACACAAACGTACTGCAAAATGTATTGATAATGATGGCTTCATTTTCGAACATCTATTATAAAAAGTGCGTAACGGTTGGCCCAACCTGATTAATTTTGCTTAAAACTAGTAATGTATTATACTGAATAAAAATCGATTTTTTGGTACTTATTTCTGTTTTTATTTTTGACTTTGACTATATCAATTTTCTCCTAATTAAAATTCTCTACAATTAATGTCTGTTGATTTTATGTATTTGATTACCAATGTAACAAAGTTATTGTACATCAAACTTAAAAAAAACATTGTTTCGTGTCCCAATTTATTTGCATTTAACCCTGAATCCCTCAAAATCTACTACAGGTACAGTTCTGAAACCTATTTTATTAGCTTTATCAGGTAAAAATACATAAGAATCCACGATATTTCCTTACTTAATTAACCTTTCCAAAAGTTCAGTATGGCTTTTAATTTTACTCTTTACCCAGGAATTCAGGCGAAATCTTTCGCTAGCTGTAACTCGCTAACGAAGCGTTTTTCGGACCTATGTTAATATAAAATCATTTTTCATTATTTTTTACTAGTACAATGTGCTGTAGAAGTGGGGGGAGAACTTCATGAATCACCCTGAATAAAACCATATACAAAAATGTAAAAGTACACCATTTCTAACAACTCTTTTTTTTAAGTCAATTTTTGAAATATCTTCAACATTAGATTGGGGGTGCCAAATTCAAAATGTAAAAGTCATATATATATTAGTACATTGTAGACCAACAGTGGAAAATAATTATTGAAGACCAAAACTATGGAAAATAAGGAATTTGAATTCTAGTCATTTGTAACTAGTACAGAATTGACAGGAATATACACATAGTCAAGAGCGTAATTTCCAACTGACGAAACCTGACATTCTATATATTCAACACAAAACAAGTTACGGCATCAGTAGCCGGATATGTAATTGAAAATTACAATATTGTGGTCATTTATATGAATTTTCAATTGTGAAACATAGTTTCTGGATATTTTGCATCAAGGGTGATACTGGAAACGTTTAGGCATATTTATAAATTAATCAGATGATGGAATTTCGGTAAATGAATTTGGAAACATAATTTTGAAACATAATGTACAGTTCATAACGTTTAATTAATTTTTTAGAAAATTTGAAAAATTGCAAAATTTAGTATTTAAAATAAAAACCATATTTTTTATTTTAGATATAGTTTTAGAAATGACAGCCACACACGATCCAGGTTTCGTACAACCCATGTCGATAGACACGTGTCTAAACCAAATTCGAGAACGAAGAAATAATGAGAATGGGTCTGCCAGAACAGAATTTTTTATCGGGCAAATACTTCTTCCAGAAAGCAATCACTTGAAGAAGACAAATATAAACTAAGGCAATTAGTTCTGTGATCGGGTCATTAATGTGCCCCCACTTAGTTGATAAAAACCGTTTGGTTTGTAAATGTCTTTTTTCCTAGAGATAATCTTTGAATATGGCAATGATTTTTTTCTTTTTCAAAACGACATTAATCTTGAGTTACATTTTTTTTTTTTTTTTTTTTTTTTTTTTTTTTTTTTTTTTTTTTTTTTTTTTTTTTTTTTTTTTTTTTTAAGTTAATTTTTTATTTTATTTTTTTATTATTTTTTTTGTTATTTTTTTTTCACGTACAATTCTTACATGAACTGAAATACTTCCTTCCCTAGAAATATATACAAACTACATAACCTTTGTAGTATGTTAGTTGTTATTTTTGTTGGAATTATTAGCTTGTACTCTTTCATAATTGTTGTTTGCTGTAATAATATTTACCATTATTTTCCTAGTTCGTTTCTTTAAGAGCAAGGTGTTTTCCTTTCGTATGTCCAAGGACGTGACTGAGTTTTATAATTGCAGCTCCTAACAGTTAAGAAGCATTTCCTTATACTCATATTAATCCACGTGTGAGACTGCAAAATGGCAACAGAGAGGAGAGAACAATGATGGCATCATGTCTGTGTTTGTTGGTGGGAGGGGTAAAAATAACATCTTCTAATTCAAGGGTTCTGTTCCACCTCCTTATGTAAGCTCTATTTAGTTTATTATAAAATACATCAAATTTAAAAGAGCCAAACTTATATTCTTTTCAATAAAACATTCTTTTGGGGGGTTTTTTAAGGAACACCTGTTTTCAAATTCTACATAAATAAATTTAACTGTAATTTATTTCACAATTCAGATAACTATATAATATTTAAGTAATTTATTTTTTTATATAAGACTTCTATACATTTTCATATATTATTTGTCTTTTTTATAACTATATTAAATGTTTGAAGTATTAAGTTTTCAATGACACATTTAAGTACAAAAAAATATTACAAAATTGTAACCAGTAAATGAAAATATTACCAAAATGTATGGTACCCCACAGTTCATGTCGCAAGAGACTCCGCTGGGACAGAAACTTTCGTGTCTATAGCTGTATGAGTTACTTTGTCACATGTGAATATGTTACATGAATGTATTCAGTTTATTTACAAATGTATTCATCCTCCGATGTTCCTATTTATACCCATAAGAAAACATAACAACTGACGGTTAGCAAAATGACATGCAATATCTAAATCATGCCGTAATTACCTAACTCGATGATGCCTTCGTAGGAATGAAGATTCGTGCAGAATTTAAAAGTCTGTAGATAAGTTACATTCGGATATAAATATATTGTGTGGGCATATTTACAGATATCATACATACACACAGGCAGACCGAAAATTCAATTTTTGTCAGTCCCTCGAATTATAACATTCCGCTATTTTAAAATAAATAGGTGTATGAGAATTTACAATCAATATGGTACAAAATAAGTGGTTGTAACAATTATTCATATTCCACTGCAAATTAATTAATCATAAAATCAACTATATTTCTTACACATAATTTACTTCAAAAGATTCAATGTTGATGTCTAATGTTGGCTAACATAATATAAATTAGTTAATTAATTTTAACCCAATCTTTCGTAACTAAACGACGCTTCGTAATTATAAATAATAATATTTCAAACTATAATGCTTATAAAGCCATTATGATAAAATCAATTAAAATCAGTACTATTTAAAATTTTTTGTTTTACTTTTTGAACATATCAGATTACTAAAGCTAACCATAAGTATGATCGTAATACAAAGCGCGTTAACTTATATAAGGACATACTTGTGTACTTACTGACCTCAGTTTTTTTGACCTCATTCGTGTTCCAAAGAAATAATACGAAAATCATAAAGTAAAAACTCTCTTTTATTTATTACCATAACTTACTGACACAGAGGCGAAGATATAAAACATGTGTATTTACCTCGCAAGACATTCTTTAACGAACTTCTCATATTGAACTTTTACGCTGCCGACATTCTTGCTCAGAATACATTCAGTAATGAGGACATCTTGAATCCATATACACCGTGCTTTAGTCACGCAATACTCACAAACAGTATATTTTAGTCTAACAAAGGATACTGCTTTCGTGTGTTTTAGGTCCCGGCTAATTTCGGAAAAAATAAAGAACGGTAACAAATCTAGTTAACTCTTTGGCAAAAATGAAATTGCAAGTCAACTATTAAAACACAAATTTGCAGTTATGATTAAGGAATAAATTCTTTGTTATTTCTGACCATAACTTGATAAATGTAGATGATGATGATTGTAGAACTTCGTGTATGAAAGAATAAAAGCGGATTAACTTAATTACATCACATTACAAATATGTATGATATTGGATCACATCCTATTTATGAAGACTGGTTTTCGATCTTATACATTTTATTTATTTACGATACAAAGTTTCAATTCGATGTCTAAAATGAGACCCGAATGGTGTCTTCATTCCATTCCCTCCCATCACAAGTTGTCGAAAATACTTTGATTGTTTTGGATGCATGAGAGAGGACTTTACGCAATACATACATGTATTATATAGTGCTCCTTACTTCGAATGTAAGGCCTTTTAACTAGAAATAGGGTAGAAGTAACTATGTTATATTTATTTATGTACTTTATTAACTATCTCTCTTTCAATTTGAATTGGTGCAGTCTCTCCTATAATATAACAAAATGAAATCCCAGAACATATACAACACTTGTTTTCTATTTAATAAAAGCAATAAAAATTATAAAATTGCATCAGATTATTTCAAGAACTTAACCACCTACACGAACTAATTTAGGTAAATTCACACCTTTCATGATTACGTTTGAGTCTGAAATATTATATTTGTTAACCTGGACAACTATACTTATAGATTTGTGTTTAAATGTGCTTTGTAAACTAAACTACCAATCCTTATTACATGTTTTATTGAGTTAACATATATTGGATTGCGTCCTAAGAGCACCACAATAGTTTACTTTGTAAACAATGTGCTACATCTAGAGTGGGTGGACAGACTAGCTGACCCTGCAAAGCTCCCCCAGCTCACTCAACTCCCATTCAAACCGGAAATACCAAATTTGATCAATATTATAACTATAAACAAAGTTGTTTTTCACGTTTTCCAACCCACAGATTTGATGCAAACGTTAAACTGTTTTAACACATTTTACAATGTGTTCTGAAGATGGCAGTTATTCGCAAAATAGTATTCGATATTACATGTTAGGCATCGTAAGGCAAACGTAAAAAAAACTTTAATTTTCTCATTTAATTTACAAAAATTTTTTGTTTTATGTTATTTCCTAAGATTTTCTGAATAAGGTCATACACTCTACTACCATTGTTTCCGATTGCGGTAAAACTCTATATGATTGCATTGTAATTTTCTCAACCTTGCGATTGTATTAATGTTTGAAAGAGTTATGATTATATTAACATGCAGATATTGAGGGTTACTGTCTTATCAATTTTGTGCGAATGAAGGATCTAAACTAATATAATAATATATATAATCTTCATTTTGACATATCGAGATGATAGCCTGTGTAACCTTCCTTTCTTCCGACTGAACCGGAAGGAATGTGTTAAGATGTGCTCTTACACGTATAAAAATTAGTTGAAATTTATTATTATTAATATGGAATTTGAAAGTATATGATAATTTCGGTCATTTGTCATCTATATATGTACAAGAATGGAATACTACGTTTTGAATATTAAACTGGATCCTCTTATTCAGGATTCAAAAACCGGAAGTGTCTTCATTTCTGTAGATCCATAGATTTTATATGAAGTTAAATAAGCAAAACTGAGTTCGATGATAGTGCTTGTCACTTTATGAGATTCCGATGAACGTCAGCGAATAATTTTTTATTAATGTTATGGTTAATCGCGATGGCAACGAGAAAATAGGAGGATAAATAACTTGTAAAAGAACTGGGTACAATCTTATAAGATTTGAATACATCACAGTTTAATTCACAGAGTAAAATGAAATAATAGTAGAGGGAAAAGAAAATGTTAACTGTCAGTGATAAGACTTTACCTCACCACATTGTTGTAGTTGTTACAGTAGTGCTTAGCATACCGGAACCTTTATCATTTTAACACTGATATGAAACCTAACTTATTGAATAAAAATGTGTATTGAAAGGTACTCCATTAAGTATTGCATCCATAGACTTTGGATTGAGATTTTTGGATGAGAGTTCATTTGTAAATAGACAAGAATGCGCTCTACGATGATGCACAGTAAGTCTGTTGTCTGATGTTAGGATTTTTTATCTATTTTCACCATACACAAAACAGACAAAATAATTTGTAAACAGTCAATTGATGAAATTGAAGATATTTTTAATTTAATTAAGAAGTTGTAAAATGACAATAGCATAATGCTATAATATAAAAATCTTCAAATATTTAAGTACAATTATATTTTTATTTTATTTTTGATATCTGCTGTTTACAATGAATACTTTCAGTATATGGGAGTCCATAAATGTTTTTAACCAAACACAGAGTTGTACTAATAATGACTAAAGTAAATTGGGCCTTATTATCTACATAATATAATATTACATTTAAATTGATTTACCAAAGATAAATGTTTTATACGATAGATTTTCTTTTTTAAGGTATCCTTGCAAATAAAAATGAAGATTTTTGTAATTGTTAATTGTAATGATTAATTATTAATTGTGGATATAAAGTTTAAAATTTCAATTATGACCTTATTAACTGTATACATGTAATAATCGGTAACTGTATATATGGATTGTTGTTCATATATAACGAAGGAAAAATCATAATTATATTGCTTTTCTTATTATTCTTAAACAATTTAATCAAACAAAATGTAGCAATTAAATGGGATTTTTATACTGAATACAATCAGTTCTAGTTCATATGTCAGTTGACACTGAGATATCAAGGACAATGAAGCCACAAAGTTTCTCTGTTCTGCTTGTGAAGTTCAATCTATCTTGTAGTTAATGACGCTTGAACGATTTCCATTAAAATACTTCTTGAGGGTGAATGATACCAAAGTCTTAGATGTAAGATTACTATCTTTCAAACTATTACAGATCTTGTATTGAAAATGGTGTCTAATTTATTGTGATGTAATAGCACAGACTATAACAACTGCTTTTAAATAAATTATGCAATATAAATCGTTTTCCAAAATAGCAATTATATACTCTTATATATATATATATAATATACTGCAGGGCGTACCGTTTTCAGTGATTCGTGGAGAGGAGTTTTAATTGTTGTTATTGATTATATTGTTTCTGTAAGATATGCATTGTAAGAAAACACCCATAATATTATCATAAATAATGATTTTTTCAGCATAATTTTCATATACGTACTTACGAGATGCTATAGTATTTATATCATAATATATTATTTTAAGCTATAAAGGTTGTATGATTTCTTTTGTAGAGCGTATTGTTTTGGTGCAACATAAGCAAGAATTTTATTTTTCACTTACATATCGTGATCGAATTCATTGGCTAAGCATTAGCTTAGCATATTACTCGAAGGGTGGTACAATAAAACTTTTTTCCTGCTTAGCTGAATGCCTGACCGCACAATGCTTCAAGAAGGAACTGACCCATATGATAAAAGTTTGCATGAAGCTTCATTTATATATAGGCAACCGAACTTTATGATTGTGCATGTCACTCCATGAGATTTGTCTGAATGTTATTGTACATTTTTAAATTGGTCTAATGAGCAACCATGATAGAAATGATACAGTCTAAAAATATATAAATTTGTAAACAAATATATTCCTTCTTAATAGCGTATGACATAATTACATGTGAAATTCCAGACTGTTATTAGCCATGAACAAATGATAGTACATCTTGTATTACTGGTGTGACAACTAGTTGACTAGCAACTTTAGCCCGGTTAAACAGTTGTACAACAACATAGTTCGATATCACCTCAGTTAAAGTTAAAACAGCTGATTCAGCTGAAAAAGGTTTCTTTGAGTGCTCAACCTACTGCGCATGCTCGCACCGACATTTTTGTACATCATTGGTACCACTAGTTCTGTCTGGCTAAAAGGCTGCATAATATACAGGAGTGCCACCTATCCAGCTGAAACACAAAAAGTTCATCACCGTCGCATCGTCTACCAGTTATACATTTTTTTATGTAGGCAACCCATACTCCGCGCCTAATAGCACCAATTTGATATAATACACGCAGCACTAACGTCAACCAGTCTTCTTATCTTATAATTGCAGAAAATAAAAAGGTTCCAATTCGTAGGAGGCGAAAGAAAAAAAATTCATCAGTAATATTTAAGCTATACTCCTCATGAGTGTGATGCCAGTGGCTTGAGGAATAGTTCATCTACAGCTCACAGCTTGCGGTTGTTTGTGTAAAGGACACAAAGTTGAGACACTGTTGACGTTTTCTTATAACATAACCGAGGTAAAGTAATCGTGTAACAACTTTACTCAACAATGTATTTATACAGTTTAATATACTCGTGCTATAAAGTAATCATTAAACTTATCATTTTAGACTTTGCAGTCAGTTAATGTCTTCTACTTGTTATGTTTCCAATATATAATTTTATGTAGAATATCGCGAACAGAGACGTCATCCTCAGTCTAGCTAAATTTATGAATATAATTGTATTTATAAATACTTATTTTTCATAATCACGCACTAGAAAATAAGTTATCTATTGCCTCAACTGAATTTTCTAAAACTTCAACTTTTCCCCTTTTTGAAAAATTATATTAATCTCAGGTAAATCATAAAAGTAGAGTGTTAATAATCGTAATAAGAAGATAAATATATATATTGTAACAAGGCATAAATTGATAACATAACTGGATGTTAAGGTTAATATACTATGTTTATAAGTAAATTACTATTAGAATCTAAAATAATAGAAGTTACTTAATCTAGTAGTACGGCAATTTTATATTTGATTAACATTAGTAGTATATTAGAAAGAATTTCAAGCGTTCATAATGTTTGGTGAAAATTAACAAATAAGTAAACTGAAACATAACTAAAGGTAATACGTCATTTTCTCACCTTGTGTTTCACACATATTCAAATTTAATTTTCTACCCTATGTTTTACCTTATTTAACCGTCCACAGCTAAGTGTGGTTGACAAAAAATTAAGGGAACTTCCTGTACTGATCTCACGAAAATATTGGTAACGTGCTTACATAAGTTATAATTTACAAAAAGCCCATTACCTTATTAAATTTTAATTAAATATAGCGATTGCTGATCTATTCAAACCGACTACAATAGCTCTTACAGTAGAATACCACCGTTCATGGACGTTACCTCTTTTCAGAACGGATTTATTCATTCTTTTATGGCCAAATATTAAAATAATCAATTTATAAGATAATATTTTGGATCCTATAAGAAGTGAGGATTTCAGTAACATTACATAACCTAAATAAAATATTGCACGAATACAGATAATCACTCAATTAAAACAAAATTTGTTTCGTACTATTAAATCCAAACACTCAGTTGGTATTAATATTCTGTTTCAATATTAACTCAATTTTTCAAAATAAATTATGAATCTAAAGTAATATGGTTTTATTATCTTTTTAATACACTACTAGAATGTCTTGAGACCCTTTATATCATAAGAAATTCTGCGCTTGATGTTCGTGTCCCGGAAACTGTAATCGCTTATTAGATTTTTTTAGAAGGAATACACTTCGGTCTATGTATTTAAAACATTACTAGAATTTATCCACAGCTTGTAAGGGCTCAAATTTATACCCCGTTTTTTTTTTTGTTCTTAAATGAGAAAACGTTTATTTTGACGAGTAGATGTGTCGATTTATTTTCGTCGATAGTCGTCGTCGTCGTAGTCCTTCCATTAGAAGGAGTTAATTTGAGGTTAGGTAACCTCTCTACTCGGGGCAGTGCAGTAGCCGGAGCTCCGATGTAGCCGCTGCAGCGTATGCCGACAGACTGACGAAAACGCGTTTCTGCGCATGACCGGCTGGCGGTCTACTTATACAGCCGACCCGACAAGGGACGGAGAGTTTGCTTGCGGACGTCGTGGTGTCAAGTCGAGTCGAGGAGAGGAGCCTGGTACGGAGAATACGTATTCGCCATATATCGTATATTTGGTGAGTCACCACGGTTTGTAATCGTTAAGTAAATTTAATAATTCGGTGCGTAGGATAGGTTAGCAGCGGTTTATAGGTTATCGCAGTTAGTGATAGTAGTGTATCTATTAAATATAGGTTCTACTACCCTTCACTACCTTTCCTAGTTTGCAAACGTATATTTTGCATCCTATAAGCCGTATAAGCTTGTTATCCTATTCCTAAGATTAATAATTCGGTGCGTAGGATAGGTTAGCAGCCATTTATAGGATATCGCGGTTAGTGATAGTAGTGTATCTATTAAATATAGGTTCTACTACCCTTCACTACCTTTCCTAGTTTGCAAACGTATATTTTGCATCCTATAAGCCGTATAAGCTGGTTATCCTATTCCTAAGATTAATAATTCGGTGCGTAGGATAGGTTAGCAGCCGTTTATAGGTTATCGCGGTTAGTGATAGTAGCGTATCTATTAAATATAGGTTCTACTACCCTTCACTACCTTTCCTAGTTTGCAAACGTATATTTTGCATCCTATAAGCCGTATAAGCTTGTTATCCTATTCCTAAGATTAATAATTCGGTGCGTAGGATAGGTTAGCAGCCGTTTATAGGTTATCGCGGTTAGTGATAGTAGCGTATCTATTAAATATAGGTTCTACTACCCTTCACTACCTTTCCTAGTTTGCAAACGTATATTTTGCATCCTATAAGTCGTATAAGCTTGTTATCCTCTTCCTAAGATTAATAATTCGGTGCGTAGGATAGGTTAGCAGCCGTTTATAGGTTATCGCGGTTAGTGATAGTAGCGTATCTATTAAATATAGGTTCTACTACCCTTCACTACCTTTCCTAGTCTGCAAACGTATATTTTGCATCCTATAAGCCGTATAAGCTGGTTATCCTATTCCTAAGATTAATAATTCGGTGCGTAGGATAGGTTAGCAGCCGTTTATAGGTTATCGCAGTTAGTGATAGTAGTGTATCTATTAAATATAGGTTCTACTACCCTTCACTGCCTTTCCTAGTTTGCAAACGTATATTTTGCATCCTATAAGCCGTATAAGCTTGTTATCCTATTCCTAAGATTAATAATTCGGTGCGTAGGATAGGTTAGCAGCCGTTTATAGGTTATCGTGGTTAGTGATAGTAGCGTATCTATTAAATATAGGTTCTACTACCCTTCACTACCTTTCCTAGTCTGCAAACGTATATTTTGCATCCTATAAGTCGTATAAGCTTGTTATCCTCTTCCTAAGATTAATAATTCGGTGCGTAGGATAGGTTAGCAGCCGTTTATAGGTTATCGCGGTTAGTGATAGTAGCGTATCTATTAAATATAGGTTCTACTACCCTTCACTACCTTTCCTAGTCTGCAAACGTATATTTTGCATCCTATAGGCCGCATAAGCTTGGCATCCTATTCCTAAAATTAACAATTTGTTGCGTAGTACAGATTAGGAGCAGCTAATAGTTTATCGTAGTTAGTGACATGTTTCTTTCAGGTTAACTTTATATGATAATTTTATGTTATTAGTATAAAGAACGAATTTGTTTGGTTTGATATATTTAATATTTATTTTGATATTTGTAAAGCCAAATCATAACCTCAGCTTAACACAGCACAACAACACACTGAAGAAAGAAGAAACGAGCAGACGATACAGAGACCGGTTCGAGTCAACGGCTGTGGAATAAAGATCTCGCGGACCACCGATATTAAAAATCTGTTTTCTCGCGCACAAAAATTGCCAAATAGTCGTCGTCACAATAGGAGTTATTTCTAAACGTCACATTTTAGAACGGGGCATTGACAGTTCTAATCGACATTTGTTTACGTAAAATCGCGAGACATAGAACAGAAAACTGTTATGATATCGTTCTATTGAAGAGTGCGAATAACTGAATTCGCTCTGAACGAGTCTGAGATTTTCTGTTCACTTACGTTAAACCTTGTGTATCACATCGATCTCTACCAGCGCACAGTGAGGGCGCGGGTAAGATAAAATTATAAGGCGATATCACAACCCTGGAATAGAACCCAGCACGACTGCAACTATCAGGGCAGACGATATAAAAAGCGATTTCACCGAAACACCTCACATAAAATGGCGCCCGAACAGGGACTGAAAAGAATAGAAATCGAAAGACAAAATACTAAGTGATACGACAGAGACAACTTAAAATACACAAACTTACTGCGAATAACTATTGAAAATGGATCTATACATTTTAAGGTTTCTGAGAACCATTCTAAACCTTCTTGGATGGAACGTATTTTGGATGTATATTAATGGAGGAGAAAGCAGTACTACAAGCGATACAAAGAAAACAGATTCAAAAACAACGAAGCCTCCGCCTACGACGTCTACTTCTACTGGAGTAATACCAAAGACCGTTCAAACAGGACATCCGATAAATCCTCAGACTTTGGTAACTCCAAGCGCCGATGACGGCAATATATCAACCGACTTGGATGCAAGGGTTAGCTGGGTTTATAAGCTCACCAAACCGCAGCTACAAGCTGAACTTAATAAATATGGAGTACCGAATGACGGAAATAGCCAACAGTTGCGAGCAGAATTAGTGCGATTAGCACGAAGTGGGATTGCGAAGAGCCCTTCCCTCGGATTTGCTCCTACGGAATATGGAAGTGTGAGTCGAGCCACGAGCGGCGAAACTCTCCCAAATAACGAAAATGTGCAATCGAAGACAGGAACAGAGATGGAAGTTATTAGAGAGATGCTTGGTCTCCCGCCTACCGCTACGTTCGAAGAAGTTAAGCGAATAATGTCAGGAGCTGTACGACCACAGTCTCAACTCGTAGCGACTAGAGCAACTACTTTCGAACAAACAACCCCGAGAGAGTTGAGCCAGAATTCAGAGTATGAATTGATGGCATCCCGGAACGTACATCCATCAAACTCGCTACCACAACAGTATTACGAGTTCACTAATACGCAGTCAGGAAACATGGCGTCTGGTTTCGAGAGTAACCCACACAGCATTTCAGACACCGCTACATTGTGCAATATGGTGCGCAAATGGAATCTTCGTTTTGATGGCAGGAGAGATACTGACGCCATATCGTTCTTAGAACGACTACACGAATTGATGGATGCCTATGAAGTCCAACAAGATCGAATGCTAAAAGCTCTACCTGAACTGCTAAAAGAGAGTGCACTTTTGTGGTACAGAAATAATCGAGATATTTGGGCAAACTTTGTAGATTTTCTTCGAGACTTTCAGATACAGTACCTGCCACCGGGGTATATCGTTCATCTGGATGATGAAATTCGAAAACGAACCCAAGGCGATGGAGAACTGTTTAAACAATACGTTGTTGCTCTGTCTACTCTCATCAGAAGAAGAGGAGGATTTTCGGAGACTGAGAAGTTAGAGAGAATCTACAATAATACGCACCCGACGTATAAAATGTATGTTCGAAGGAGAGATTTCGTGAACTTAGCCGGACTAATGAAGGTTGCTGATGAGTATGAAACTTGTCTACGAGAAAAGCTTAATTATCGCCCTCCACCGAGTCCTGCTCAAGCGCTAGTTCCGGAAACAGCATTTCAAAGCAAAGGTAGATCTCAGCAACTGAAAGAAAGTTTTCAAGCATATGCCGTGTCTAGGACTGCACATCCCAGAACGGAAACTCGGAATAAACTTGAAAACTGCGCAAACCGGGCCATCCGACAGCGGGCACCGGAAAGTATCTTTCAATGAACCGTCCACCGATCAGAGAGCCACTACACACATGCAAACTTGTGACGACCAAAATAACCCGTCAAAGCCTAATAGTATACGAGGGATAGTATGTTGGAACTGCGAAATACCAGGCCATCTCTATAGAAATTGTAGAAAACCAAGGAATTTGAAATGTTTCAACTGTAAGAAGCCAGGTGTTAAAACGACATCATGTGATTGTAGGCAATCGGGAAACGAAGCGAGGACTTCGGGAGTTGGGGGTCACCGGAGTCCAAACCGAAGTCAAAACTGACTACCCCAAAAGAATGGAATGAATGGCTCGACAAAATTAAAAATTTTTGTGGCATGAACAATCGAATCGATATTGATGACCCAAGACCGTACACGAACGTGGAGATTTACGGAAGAAACTTCAAAGCGTTGATTGATACCGGTGCAGTGGCGTCACTCATTAATGAAGAGGTAGCCGATTTCCTGGGGAAAGTAGGCGTTCTACCTGCGAGGAAACAATTCAAAATCTCACTAGCCGACAATACTCAAGTGTCCGTCTCGAGCATATATCGCTTTAAATGCAGAATCACCGATCACGAGCTGGACGTAGCAACTGCGTATTTGCCGTCGCTGACTGCCCCGATCATCCTGGGCATGGACCTGATCCGACCATTAAATTTGGTATCAGTTAACTGCGGCGGAGATCTATATGACAGTCGTGTGACCGACGTCAGCTGTATGAATAGCGACAGAGTACCAGAGGAGGTTAGTTCACTAGATGACGAAGAGAGACACATATTGAACGAATTTTTACAGGAAGAGCTTCCTAAATTCGAGTCCTGCTCGGGAAAAACAACTTTGGTGGAGCATCGAATCAAACTCAGCAAGAACGAACCGATAAAACAACGATACTATCCTAGAAATCCGGCGATGCAATAGATCATTAACGAGGAAGTTGATAAGATGTTACAAGATGGAGTTATAGAACCATCGTCGAGCCCGTGGAGTTCTCCGATAGTGCTCGTGAAGAAACCCAGTGGGAAATATCGTTTCTGCATAGATTTTAGAAAATTAAATGGCGTCAGCGAGAAAGACGCGTACCCGTTGCCCCAAATAAATTCGATTTTGGAGAAATTGAGAGAAGCCTCCTTCATCTCTACCATCGATTTGAAACAAGGATATTGGCAGGTACCCCTTTCGCAAGAAAGCAAACCTCTCACTGCTTTCACCGTACCTGGCAAGGGCCTGTACCATTTTCGGGTAATGCCGTTTGGATTGCATTCTGCTGGAGCAACGTTCCAACGATTACTAGACCAAATTATAGGTCCCGAGCTAGAGCCAAAAGCATTTGCTTATTTAGATGACCTAATTATTGTCAGTAAGACGTTTGAAGAACACTTAACGCTTCTCAAGGATGTCTTCAATAGGCTACGAGGCGCTGGTCTGAAACCAAATGCAGAGAAATGTCAATTCTGCAAACGAGAATTAAAATATTTAGGCCACGTTGTAAATAAAGACGGAATTCGTACAGACCCAGAAAAGGTACGAGCCATCCGAGAGTTCCCCACTCCTACTTCAGTTCGCTCTTTGAGAAGCTTCCTAGGACTCGCTTCTTGGTATAGAAGATTTGTGGAGAATTTCGCCAAATCAACTAGACCTCTAACCAAACTTTTAAAGAAAAGTGAAAAGTGGGATTGGACGGACAAACAACAGAGTGCGTTTCTCGAGCTTAAAGATAAGCTTTCCGATACACCAATACTAGCGTGTCCCGATTTTCAACAAACGTTTTGGCTAGAAGTAGATGCTTCGAATGATGGACTGGGTGCAGCGTTGACTCAGAAAATCGATAAGAGAGAACGCGTTATAGCATTTGCTAGCCGATTGTTGACCGACGGTGAGAAAAAGTTCACCGTTACTGAAAAGGAATGTTTGGCGTTAGTATGGGCGGTAAAGAAATTTAGGCCATATCTGGAGGGGTACAAATTTATCGCCGTTACCGATCATCAGGCTCTCAAATGGCTGATGAATATTCAGCAGCCGACGGGACGACTAGCTCGGTGGGTGCTAGAACTTCAGCAGAACGATTTTGAGATTCATTACCGGAAGGGTACACTAAACAGAGTGGCAGATGCTCTGTCTCGCTACCCCGTAGAAGGTGCAAACAGCGCTCAGTTATGCTCTAGCGCAGGAGTTTTGGAAAAGGAATCGGATTTAAAGCGAGATTGGTACCACAAGATGTTCGCTAGAGTTACCTCCAAGCCCGACACGTGCCGAAATTTAAGGATTGCCGGAGGAAACCTTATGAAGTATAAGCCCCGAGGAAGGGCGAATAGGTTCGACGACTCTCTAAATTGGAAACTGTGTGTGCCAAAAGACAAGCGAGAAGCTGTGTTGAATGAAAATCACGATCGCGAAACGGCCGGCCATCTTGGAATAAGAAAGACAGCAAAGCGAGTCCAAGAGAGGTATTATTGGCCGGGATTGCTCACAGATGTGAAGAATTATGTTAGAAGATGTCAGTCTTGTCAGGCGCACAAGGTTGAACAACGGAAACCAGCAGGAAAGATGTACTTTCGGAGACCAACTGGTCCATGGTATAAGGTCACAGCCGATATAATAGGACCCTTGCCACGTTCACGAAGAGGTGCGAGGTTTATCCTAGTCGTACAGGATATCTTCACGAAATGGGTAGAACTGTGTTCGTTAAAATCAGTGACCGCAAATTTGGGACATACACTTGAACGAATTCAGGTACGCCATGAACACCGCCGTACATGATTCTACGGGATTTACTCCAGCTTTATTAAATTTTGGACGGGAATTGCGGTTACCGAATGCAATCCATGGCCCTCTAGAGGTACAGAATGGGCAAGATGACTCCGAGTCTCATGTGACAGATACGAACCGGAAAAGATTAGAAGCTTTCGCGAAACTGTACAAGCAATGCCATTCGAATTTAGAAAGAGCGAGTCGATCTCAGGCAAAATATTACAACCTAAGGCGGAGAGAGGAAAACTTCCGAGTTGGGGAGTTGGTGTGGCTGAAACAACACCATCTCTCGTCGGCGATTGACTCTTTCGCCTCGAAGCTAGCGGCGAAATACGACGGGCCTTATAAAATTGTAGAAAAGTTCGGATCAAACATCTATAGCCTCTGTGGTCGAAAAAGGAATGTGCTACGAGCTCACGTCAAAGACTTAAAGAAATATGTCAAATAAGAAGCCGTACCAAGAAAATCCAAATACCGGATACGTCACGGAAGAGAGTCAATGTAAGGAAATTGGGTCTCTCCGTCTTCCCGAAGAAAAAGAAAATGGGAAAGAATGCGACCGTTTTGGAAGAATTCTCTTATTATTCTCCTACAGGGCGTAGGGGAATTCGTTAATGGGAGAACGAAGTGTACTATTTTAGTTTGCCTTTATTATTTTACGTTCAACTTATGAGAAGTGCAAGTTTTATTTTGTTTCGTTAATCCGACTTCAGAGTCTTTTTTTCAGTTTTTATTTTCTCCAGGAAGTAAGTGGAGGGTGTAAGGGTTCAAATTTATACCCCGTTTTTTTTTTGTTCTTAAATGAGAAAACGTTTATTTTGACGAGTAGATGTGTCGATTTATTTTCGTCGATAGTCGTCGTCGTCGTAGTCCTTCCATTAGAAGGAGTTAATTTGAGGTTAGGTAACCTCTCTACTCGGGGCAGTGCAGTAGCCGGAGCTCCGATGTAGCCGCTGCAGCGTATGCCGACAGACTGACGAAAACGCGTTTCTGCGCATGACCGGCTGGCGGTCTACTTATACAGCCGACCCGACAAGGGACGGAGAGTTTGCCTGCGGACGTCGTGGTGTGAAGTTGATTCGAGGAGAGAGTGTGCCTGCTGACTTCGTTGTGTGAAGTCGATTCGAGGAGAGGAGTTTGCTTGCGGACGTCGTGGTGTCAAGTCGAGTCGAGGAGAGGAGCCTGGTACGGAGAATACGCATTCGCCATATATCGTATATTTGGTGAGTCACCACGGTTTGTAATCGTTAAGTAAATTTAATAATTCGGTGCGTAGGATAGGTTAGCAGCGGTTTATAGGTTATCGCAGTTAGTGATAGTAGTGTATCTATTAAATATAGGTTCTACTACCCTTCACTACCTTTCCTAGTTTGCAAACGTATATTTTGCATCCTATAAGCCGTATAAGCTTGTTATCCTATTCCTAAGATTAATAATTCGGTGCGTAGGATAGGTTAGCAGCCATTTATAGGATATCGCGGTTAGTGATAGTAGTGTATCTATTAAATATAGGTTCTACTACCCTTCACTACCTTTCCTAGTTTGCAAACGTATATTTTGCATCCTATAAGCCGTATAAGCTGGTTATCCTATTCCTAAGATTAATAATTCGGTGCGTAGGATAGGTTAGCAGCCGTTTATAGGTTATCGCGGTTAGTGATAGTAGCGTATCTATTAAATATAGGTTCTACTACCCTTCACTACCTTTCCTAGTTTGCAAACGTATATTTTGCATCCTATAAGCCGTATAAGCTTGTTATCCTATTCCTAAGATTAATAATTCGGTGCGTAGGATAGGTTAGCAGCCGTTTATAGGTTATCGCGGTTAGTGATAGTAGCGTATCTATTAAATATAGGTTCTACTACCCTTCACTACCTTTCCTAGTTTGCAAACGTATATTTTGCATCCTATAAGTCGTATAAGCTTGTTATCCTCTTCCTAAGATTAATAATTCGGTGCGTAGGATAGGTTAGCAGCCGTTTATAGGTTATCGCGGTTAGTGATAGTAGCGTATCTATTAAATATAGGTTCTACTACCCTTCACTACCTTTCCTAGTCTGCAAACGTATATTTTGCATCCTATAAGCCGTATAAGCTGGTTATCCTATTCCTAAGATTAATAATTCGGTGCGTAGGATAGGTTAGCAGCCGTTTATAGGTTATCGCAGTTAGTGATAGTAGTGTATCTATTAAATATAGGTTCTACTACCCTTCACTGCCTTTCCTAGTTTGCAAACGTATATTTTGCATCCTATAAGCCGTATAAGCTTGTTATCCTATTCCTAAGATTAATAATTCGGTGCGTAGGATAGGTTAGCAGCCGTTTATAGGTTATCGCGGTTAGTGATAGTAGCGTATCTATTAAATATAGGTTCTACTACCCTTCACTACCTTTCCTAGTCTGCAAACGTATATTTTGCATCCTATAAGTCGTATAAGCTTGTTATCCTCTTCCTAAGATTAATAATTCGGTGCGTAGGATAGGTTAGCAGCCGTTTATAGGTTATCGCGGTTAGTGATAGTAGCGTATCTATTAAATATAGGTTCTACTACCCTTCACTACCTTTCCTAGTCTGCAAACGTATATTTTGCATCCTATAGGCCGCATAAGCTTGGCATCCTATTCCTAAAATTAACAATTTGTTGCGTAGTACAGATTAGGAGCAGCTAATAGTTTATCGTAGTTAGTGACATGTTTCTTTCAGGTTAACTTTATATGATAATTTTATGTTATTAGTATAAAGAACGAATTTGTTTGGTTTGATATATTTAATATTTATTTTGATATTTGTAAAGCCAAATCATAACCTCAGCTTAACACAGCACAACAACACACTGAAGAAAGAAGAAACGAGCAGACGATACAGAGACCGGTTCGAGTCAACGGCTGTGGAATAAAGATCTCGCGGACCACCGATATTAAAAATCTGTTTTCTCGCGCACAAAAATTGCCAAATAGTCGTCGTCACAATAGGAGTTATTTCTAAACGTCACATTTTAGAACGGGGCATTGACAGTTCTAATCGACATTTGTTTACGTAAAATCGCGAGACATAGAACAGAAAACTGTTATGATATCGTTCTATTGAAGAGTGCGAATAACTGAATTCGCTCTGAACGAGTCTGAGATTTTCTGTTCACTTACGTTAAACCTTGTGTATCACATCGATCTCTACCAGCGCACAGTGAGGGCGCGGGTAAGATAAAATTATAAGGCGATATCACAACCCTGGAATAGAACCCAGCACGACTGCAACTATCAGGGCAGACGATATAAAAAGCGATTTCACCGAAACACCTCACAAGCTTTACAAGCATTTCTTTAAATAACGGATACGTCAGTTGTATATCCTTTTTATGGCATAATAAGCACTTCCTGAAGACAGAGAGTGAAAGTTTATTTGAGTACCAAAGATATAAATGGATTTCTACAACATTCCATAATATATTTGTGAATGAATTGCACAAATAATTTAAGAAATTATAGGCCAGATTGGGAGGATACCATCCCGTTTTAGTCTTAGTGAGCATGTATGGTTTAATACGATGGAGCCCTATGATAATTTTAAATCCGAAGTCGATATGTGTAAGGCAAATATTATTTCAATGTACATTGTTAAATTTATGAAACGTTACACAATTTTCAGAGTTTTTTATCTCAGCTTTTCCGGTGAAGAAGAATTTTTTGGTTCTAAATAATTACTATTCGTACGCTATAGTAGAGTTGGCTTGGCTCATACTCGATCTAAGAAGCTTACTTTGACCAAGAGACTACTTTCGGCTTTTTTAATTGTCCTCCATTCTTAGTAGCCTAATCCCTAGTTTACCTAGTAGCATTGTTGCCCTAATCAAGAATATACATATATTCTTGTTCCATTTTGTACTGCTTCATTCCTCTATAACATTATAGGATGCATTAGCAACAACTAGTACATGGTGCATAGTTCTAAGCCACAATAATAATAGAACTCATGTCAAGTGTTCGATAATCTGTTCAAGTACAATACATTACATTCCCTATGGGTGCTGTAATATTCAATAATGCATTCAATTAACCCCACAAAGACAAGATAATTGAATATGGAGGGATCCATGTAGATTCCAAGTGGTTTATGTGATCAGTGTTGTCTACAGAGATCTTCACACGTCACGTGATTTATGTTATCGTGCAATACTCGGTGAGTAAATGCTGATCCTTTTACAGAATAGAGATGAATATTGTAGTATAGCTTGCCTTTATCAGGCAAGAAAAACTACAAACGCATACATAGCGTAATAAAAACAGACAAACGAAAAGTAGTTTAATGAATCCTACAACCATATACGGAGTTTTGATATTTTTAGTAAATAATATTATTTATTAGAAATTGGAAGATACAGTATTCTAATTGAATACAAATTATTGATATAAAAATTTTTGGTTGTTCCTTACATCGTGTTACGAATTAGAGAGATAAATGAAATCGCTACGTCTTCTGAAAATGTATATAATTTATTAAAATGGCAGATTTTAAAACGTTTGTGGCGTTTTTTTATATTGTGTTTGTTATTCCGCAAGTAATTAGTTCACGAATTTTGTTATATTCGTTGTTACATGTTGTTACTGTTGTCATAGAGGCTGCCATATACATATACATTACAAGTTGATTGAGTTTTAATTCACAGCTCCGTTCTTCGTTCCAATGGGAAAATCATTGACAACCCACTATTCAGTTGTTTATTACTCACTATTAAGTTCTTTATTACTGTATTGACATTACAGTTCCAATTCTGCTAATTTTGGGATGATATTTTACAAACATGTCAATTTATTATAATATTCGATAAATAATTAAAAGATCTGCCACTATCGTAATCAAAAGAAACTTAAAAATGGAATCAAAAATATAATATCGTCGTATAGCTCAATTAAATTTTTTATTTTCCGACATGTGTCTACACGACTCAAGATTAAATTTGTTTTTATGAAAGCGTTTTACTTTGTGTATGTATTAACTGTGTCATATGCTTCTTATTTAGTTTGCTTGGGTGAGTTATTTTTTAATTTGCCTACCAGTGATTTCGGGTTAAGGTACAAGTTCCATATGATATACAATGCGATTATTTGGATGAAGTTACTTTACGCAAGGAATGAAGCAAATATCGTTAAATAAATGCAATACCGAGCGCAACTTACGTTTTTTATTCCATTACGTTTTAATCATGAACATGAATATTTAAATATTGCTAGAAATAATATGTATAATTAAATGCCCTGAGCAGTATCTGGGCTATATTTATTAATATGATTAACATATACAAATAAATTAAAACAAAGTGTAGAGGTGCTGTTGATATACGTAGCTATCAAAACTTAAAAATATTCTTTGTAATAAGTATTATTCCCCGTTCTTGTAGGGTTACCTAGCCAAAAGTTGAGAGTGCTGGTTGTTTAAACTGACAAAGATGCAGAAGGAAAATTTCCTACTGGTGATCTAGAGGAACGTTATATTAATCTACAAATAACATTAAGGTTCTTTACTGTTCACCTTAAAAATGCATTGCAGGAAGTAGCAAAAACAAATTTTTAAATCTGTTTTAGTTTTTGGTACGCTCATATGCCTTGGCTAACAGTGGTGTTGATAATGTATATTGTTGGCTTTTTGATCTGCACCCAAGTGCAAAATTTCAAGCTAAATAGAGGTGTACAAAATAACCTAAAATTTTTAATGTTCTAATTCCAATACTGTTATAATATTTCGGTAATAAATATGAAAGTTTATTAATACAAAAAAAAATTATGGTTGCCTGTAAAGTCGGTTTTACGGGCGAAGATTTTACGTGACAACGTATTTTTCTCGGTAGAATATTGATTGATATGAATATTATTAAATTGCACAATAGGAACAAGGAATTGAATGAAAATAAGAATTGCACAAATTTTAACTATAGAAATATATTTTGTTTACTAAAACATTGTACATAATTTGAAATTAATTAAAATTTGTTATTGTAAATGGTAAAGTTGAATAAAACATTTACTAAAATTGGAATTTGAAATTCTTGCTAAACACAGTTAAATTCTAACTCCGCGCGTGGTGATTGGTCGGTTTAGTTCGTTTGTTTGGTCGCACTGTTATGACAGGTTAGAGGTTATAATTTGTTATTTTAAATGTTTGACTAGCAATAAGCGCTGTTTCTTCTCAATCGACTGAATTACGATTGATTGCAGAGTGATTTAAACTAATAATTTACTTAACACTATCAACATTTGTCAATAGTATGACATAACCTATAAACTCAGTTTCTCAACTTTTGTGTCAATCTAACAATTAATCAATCAATCATAGTTTACGATAATGAAATATCAGTGTACAATTATTTACCTTTATTGTTGTAGTTGTTGTAAACATTTTCACGAATAAACATAGTTATCTGCTTTATCCCGTGCGGCGTACCCACAGTTATCTGCTTTATCCCGTGCGGATCCCGTGCGGCGGACCCAATGGACGGGCATCGTAACGTTACCGGGCGTTACACTTTTTCATGAGCGACTCCGAGCCGCAACCTAATTTAAGACGTTGTCACGTCAAAAGAAGTAATCGGTAATTTGAGTAAGAAATTTGTCATCATATTTATAAGACCGGATTTATTTTTAAATATTATGTTATGTTTCGGGTATTTGAAGTTGAACTCACTAGGTGATTATATTTAGTGCCCATCCATTTAAGAAAGTAAAATGCCCATTAACTCCTGTCTAGAGATTATGAGTACTTAAAAAAACGGTACGTCCATATTTGCACATTTCAATAAACAATCATATATTTCTCAGCTTATACAACGAAGTAACTTATTAAGCGTTGTTCTTTAAAAACATCTCCTCACCACAATTTCCACTAATTTAGTAGTCATCATTTCTGTCAGTAAGAAACGTTACATAAAGTTACAACACTGATAGATAAGTTAGGATTAACTTGATGAAACTACTTATTAAAAGGCCAAAATCAAAACTAGATAGCAAAAAAATTACTTGTCAGTAATATAATAGTAGAGTAATACAGTATAAATTAGAGTAATAAGATTTTTGTAGTAATAGGAAGTGCTTTTGTGAATTAATTGTACAATCTGGGAAATCTACAAACCAGTATTATTTATGTTAAACGTAGACAAATGAACAAAAGGAGTTGCTCTTGATACGTAATATTACTGATCATCATTTAGAGTTTGGTTACTGTATAACTTGTATTAGCTACTTGGCCTCGTATAACCATGTCAGTTCTGCATGGAAATTTGTTTTTCAGCGCTTATTAGGGATTTTCAAAAAGATATGGACTGAAAAAATAATGGGGAATTGTATGCTATTGCCGCAGGTCTATTAATTAAAGATAAAGTCACTAAATGCCCAATGACTATAGCTTTTTCCATAAGGTAAAAACTAAACATTTCAGAAAATATTTTGCATGACAGATGGAATTCTCTTTGTATTGGAAGAGATAGTCTATCCACCTCACACTTATATATAAGGGAAACTACATTGGTGACACTATGATTTACTATTAAACTGACTATGATTTTTGCATACTTGTAATATTTTCAGAATCAATACTTTGCACAAACATAATGTAAGTCTTAAATATTTCAATTGAAGATTTTTGATTATATAATTTATGATCTATACAAATAAACGTGTACAATTACTACGAGTACATTGCTCGTTTATAAATAAAATTACAGTTATGATAATGAGAATTTGTTCAAACTATTTAGTATATAAATTACTTAAACTAGATAGTATATCAACTGTTTAACACATAACAGCCATGTTACAGGATACATCAGTTACGTCACGTATTTACTTCAGTGTGGTAACCCTCATTATTTGGGCAGATAAGAATTAGAATGATAAAACTGTACAGATTTCACCGATACAGATATAGTTATTGCAATAGGAACTCATAGTTATAAATAAATATCTTAAGTTAGTATTGCAATAGCTAAGTAGAGCAGAGTGGCTGTGTTATACAAATTGTAGGGTAATGTGGACATCGCAGATGTTCCACTGTCAGAATGCTATCTCATAGAATCCAGTCACGTCCCAGCAGCTGATAAGTAACGGGGAAAACATGCCCCTTGCCCTTAATCTGCCTCTTTATTAAGTGACATGTTTACTAATGCTGTGGTAGCGCATTCTATACACATTTAGCACGAATATGGTGATGGGATTCTTACCAGCAATATGAGTATATGTGTGATGTGGAATACGTGCAATACACGTACTCATAAGAAGTATTATACGATTATATAAAAATACAAGCGACAGTTTCTGTGTTAGAAAAATATTCCATACACTAGATCCAAGCATATCATCTAATAAAAACTTAGGAATAAGGTATGGAGTGAAATATAAATACGATAGTCTCTAACATTTTTGTTAGAGGAAAGGTTTACTCACTTTAGCTGAAAAATTGACGTGTGAGCAAATGCTTCTCCAAGAATGAGCCTGAAGATGTTACCTCAGGGTAGAGATCTGTGTTATCTTCAGTCGGCAGCCCCGTCACCACGAGCCTCTCTTTGTCTCTCTCTCTCTCAGCAGCTGTGACTCGGTTATCATCCTCTACTACTTTCTATTTATTCAGTGGTGAGAGAAGCGTTAATATTTTAATTTAAAAAAGTACGCATAATATAACCAGATGACATTGTGTCAAAAAAATAATTAAACCGACTAACATATTATAACATTTTCATGCATTAAAGCTTTACATTCTTTTGACACAATTGATCGAATATATTGATATAATAATATTGTGTAAAGCATTTATAAGTACCAATTAAACATTGATACAATGAATGTGATGTAATAGTAATATAATAATAATTCGTGTTATGAAATATTTCAAACATTATAGTAGTAATTATTTTTACTGAACTTACGTATGTTTTCTTTGATTCAAATACAAACAAAATAATATAAACGTTTAATTGAAGTGTTATAAAAATATCAACATATTAAATAACATTGAAACCTTCTTCCTATTATCAATTTATTAATCACTATATTTTATATTCAATTAATGAAATGATTTATACAGAAACTTATAAGTTATTGAAGTACCTTTTACTCTAAAAGTTGATCTTTCAATACAAATAGAACGATGAACAGTATTATTACTATCTTATCTGGAACAAATGAACTCATATTTATTACCAATGAATTCCATTACCCCATCTCCATCCTCTATTGACCACTCTTTTGGCAATAATTGTAAATAACATAATATTGTTATAAAAATGTGAATTGTGACTCAACTAACACGTTTAACAAAACAGGTATAAACAAGGTATAAAAATAATATATTTCATTAAGCTTTTAAGTATGTGTTTGATCAATGTTACAAAGTGGTGATAACATCAATATTTAATTTAATTTTGGATTGTTTTCAAATTGATAGATGCAAGATATACGACTTAAGGTAAATTACACAGAATAGTAAAATTTCCCAAGTTTGTAGTTACTCCAAGACACACACAGGGTTATATATACTAGAGCAACTTCGGCTTGATGAAACATCCAAGATAAGGTTGGATGTCTCACATAAATTACATCGAGCTCACAATCTTCTCCTACACCATGGACTTGGGGAACCACGTTTTCATTAGTAACCAAAGTCAAGTAACTAATTATAGACATACAGGTGATTGTGATGGGACAATAATAATCGCATGGAAAAAGATTCACATTGCAATAGATTCATAAAACTGCTTGTTGTTTATTTATGTACCTTTAAAACAACTGATTAATGACTTTAAAACATAAATTTAGAATATGTTGTTAAGTTCATATGATTATATAAATATATTATATATTAATGTAAGAATTTTTATTTTCTATCGTGCCAACCAAAATCTCAAAGACTGCGAAATTTGCAAAGGCAGGTAAGAAAGTGTGAAGACGTTTTGGACAGAAAATCGTGTACAGTCACTGCTGATTATGCAGGAGCGTAATCACGGTGGAGAATCCATCTATTATAATAGAATAAAAACAGTCGCATATTATTTTCAAGCTCTTAAGAAGTTCAAAATTATATTCATTATATTTTAACATATTATTAATGGAAGAAATGCGATATGAACATATAGAAAAGCCATAAATAATACTGGAATAAAATACTGGAATTTGGAAATATCGTAAAACTACGTTGGGATTTAAAAAAGTAATAAAAAACAATGCGTAGCAAATATGAAAATGTTTAAGTACTACTGATGTACTAAAACGCAAGACCAAAAAGCTATATATTCAAGTACGTAGAATTAGACCAGAATTTGAGCTTTAGCATTCCTGAGTGTCGAGTTAAACTGTCAAAAACATTAAATTAAACAGTAATATAAATATCCTTACTAATATATATGGTTTAACCAATCGAATAAGTCAAGTAAGTATCCAAATTTAAACGTACATCTCCATGTTATAATAAGCTGGTTTCTGTGTTGCTCATTTACAGGATGCATCGTTTTTATAACGGCGACAAGTTCTTTAATATTAATGAGTGACATCTAATTATGCTGTACCGACGTGTATAAAGGAATAGAGTAGACTGACTTATACCTAACACTGCACACAGCCCTATACAATATGTCTGGTCTGACACCAACTACTGAAACAGTTTAAGACTAGATATATATTACTTTTCACGCTAATCTAAGGCTCTATTGATAGATTTACAGTGTAAATACAGGTACATCCACTTAGCGATGTTAAAATATTATTTTTTTCAAGGGATTTTTGGCTTTCATTTTAATGAAGTTTCAACCCTAAAAGTACAAAACTTCCCAGATATCATACCTGCCATGGCATGGAACACTACCCATATGCTTGGATACACAATAGGGAGAGATATATTGTTAAACTGCTAGATAGAAGACACGTTTCAATATAGTGGATCTAGATATGTTGTCTGAATTAAGATTCTATTTCAATATAAAACCGCAAATATCCGTGAAAAATTTATATCAATAAAAAATATATTATTTCACAAACACAGAATATTTTTCTTAATCTGAATTCAATGTGTTTTCCATTGTTAACTAAAACGTTATACTGTACACTTGTACTTCCTCCACTTTACATTTTAGATATAAAGTTACTATTTTCACTTAATCACGATTAAAATGCTCTTTTTTCTGGATATATATATTGATGAAAATGGTAACTTTCCAACATTTCAATTTAAAAATCTAACCAACATTCCCACGTTAATAAATAAATTTTTATAGCCTGTAGTCTTTTCTTGTAAAACCGCCTTTTGTGACACTTTTAAAATCCATAATAAACAGCTAGTATTTTTTAACTATGCTAAACAAACCTATTCATTTTTTAAATAATAATATTTATTTCATTAAATGAACAATCTTTTTCGTGCATTAATTTCATTACACTTATAATCGTAATTTAATGATCCTTTCACTAATAAAAAACACATTAACAGGTGTTTATGTATCATTGTTGTATTATACATTCACAAGTATCACACAAGAATGTATATCACAGTTTATCTCGTAAGTCCACGTAAAACTACTATAACCGAAATTCATAATGTATATTTATAATATAATTTCGAATCATTACTATAAATTATTTGTAAGCACTTTTCCATTGTATAACTGTTTTCTAAACCAGTTTACTTTTCTACTGTCAATGTGAGTCAAGGTTATGTTCATTTTTGCTTTTTTAGAAAAATAAATAACGTAGTATAATATCACAATAATGACCTTTACGACTGTTTTGCAACAAAAATGTATTTATACAGAACATTGCTGAGTCAAAGTAAGTATAAAAGCGCAGAGGTTCCCCACCGTTTTGAAGTGTATAAACGACTTCCGTCCTCGTTTTCCTTTAATATGTCGCAGTGAGCCTGATTTATGTTACTTGTGAGACCGGCTTCCATCTCTACAAACACTTTGATGTGTTGAACCCTTGAGGTAATTTAGAAAGCCAGTGTTTCTCATATGCTATTGATTTTGGGTTAATATGTTTGCTGCCAGTTGATAGTCTAGTCATATTATGCTGCATTTTAAAATCTCTTTTTAAAAGAAAAGAGGGGTTATAAATATTGTAAGTTACTATACGAATACTATTAATTAATAATTATTTATAATATAATGTTTGATCATACAATCTGATAATTGACATGCTTACACAAATCTTCTTTCTTAGTGAGTCTATAAATAAATGCCGTCTCTGAAGTTAAACCTTATCCTATAATGTTAATTAATATAACTCAAAAATCGAACAGTACATTTTACACTTTAGTATATACTCTTGAATTGTTGTCTACTTATGAATATGTTACATGAAATAAAAACGGAAACAGCTAAAATTTATTTGTGAGCATACAACTGGATAACAAATTGTAATGCACAACTGAAATCATAAATTTCGTATTGGATGGCTATGTTAAACATAATAAAGTTATAAAAGTCTTACTTTTAATTTAAACATTAATATTCGACTAAGTAATTGAGATCATACGGTTTATTTATATATTTATAGTTATTATTACATTGAAAAGATATTTTAATAAGTTTCATATTACTAATATTAGGCAAGTTTATTTATTTGTGCCTCCTGCTTCTGACAATTAATTTACTATCAGAAAAAAAACAAAATCCTCTTGGTCTCACATAACTTGGCAATAAAAAAATGAAATACCTAAAATGGGTTTGAAATCAAATGTGAGTTTAGACTTTACAATTTATATTTCATAATCAGTCACAGGTTTTTCACAGAAAATTAAACAATAAAAGACTTGACGATATATTTCTTCAAAACCCGTATTTCAGGCTTTGAGCCAAGGAGATGGAACCCAAAACTATTTTATAGCATTTCTGTTGGAATAAATTCGAACCAATGGATTGTCGGTATCATTTCAAGTAATGGGATAGAGCTCTAGGCACATAATTTACTCTAATCAGTACAAGTATTGCATATATTTGTGTGTGTGTGTGTGTGTGTGTGTGTGTGTGTGTGTGTGTGTGTGTGTGTGTGTTTAACCACAATTAGTATGAATGTTCTATGGAATTAAATCACAACACGGAATTTATATATATTTCGAAATAAAACAGAAAAAAGCTGCTAGAGGCCGAGGCCTGCAAAAGACTGTATGATCAAAGAGGCTGATATTCCAGATAATTAGAACTACCAAGCTTTAGCAGCATTAAGTTACCAGGGGCTTCCCAAAGGCCAAGAGGTGCCAGAGGCCGGGGATTACTACAGGTAGTGTCCTGCCGGAGATGAACGAGGCGTTACAGGTCGAGGGCTACCATATCTCAGGCAGATAGCTCTCGGAATGTTAGAAGTGCCGAAATCAGGGACCATGCTTATGCCAGTGCTCTCAGAAGATGAGAGTTTAGAATTTTTCAAATTTAATTTAATGTTTTGGCTTTTTCTTTAGGTTATTCAGTGGCGTAAGTTTTAATGTGCTATGAAATTCAACATAAATCTATCGCGTTCTTGTGGCCGGTGAGCTGTAATTATTTACAACTTCATTTCAGTTTAGATTTTTATTAATATTAACTATTTGAAATGTCATCTTGAGACATATCTACTCACTCCAGTGACACATATTAAGACTGGCAGTAAAGTTAAGAGCTTGACTCTGTGTGACAGCTGGTCACGAACAATTCAACAAGTCGAGTTGGTATAAACTGACAAACTCCCGTCTAATTTTACAGTTTACGAGGAATGAGACAACAGCGGACAGTGTTATATAGGGACACTCCTATATCTACTCACTCTAGAGACACATGTTATGTCGAGACTGTCAGTAAAGTTAAGAGCTTGACTCTGTGTGACAGCTGGTCACGAACACTTCAACAAGTCGTGTTGGTATAAACTGACAAACTCCCGTCTAATTTTACAGTTTACGAGGAATGAGACAACAGCGGACAGTGTTATATAGGGACACTCCTATATCTACTCACTCTAGAGACACGTGTTATATTGAGACTGCCAGTAAAGTTAAGAGCTTGACTCTGTGTGACAGCTGGTCACGAACACTTCAACAAGTCGTGTTGATATAAACTGACAAACTCCCGTCTAATGTTACAGTTTACGAGGAATGAGACAACAGCGGACAGTGTTATATAGGGACACTCCTATATCTACTCACTCTAGAGACACATGTTATATTGAGACTGCCAGTAAAGTTAAGAGATTGACTCTGTGTGACAGCTGGTCACGAACACTTCAACAAGTCGTGTTGGTATAAACTGACAAACTCCCGTCTAATTTTACAGTTTACGAGGAATGAGACAACAGCGGACAGTGTTATATAGGGACACTCCTATATCTACTCACTCTAGAGACACATGTTATATTGAGACTGCCAGTAAAGTTAAGAGATTGACTCTGTGTGACAGCTGGTCACGAACACTTCAACAAGTCGTGTTGGTATAAACCGACAAACTCCCGTCTAATTTTACAGTTTACGAGGAATGAGACAACAGCGGACAGTGTTATATAGGGACACTCCTATATCTACTCACTCTAGAGACACGTGTTATATTGAGACTGCCAGTAAAGTTAAGAGATTGACTCTGTGTGACAGCTGGTCACGAACACTTCAACAAGTCGTGTTGGTATAAACCGACAAACTCCCGTCTAATTTTGCAGTTTACGAGGAATGAGACAACAGCGGACAGTGTTATATAGGGACACTCCTATATCTACTCACTCTAGAGACACGTGTTATATTGAGACTGCCAGTAAAGTTAAGAGATTGACTCTGTGTGACAGCTGGTCACGAACACTTCAACAAGTCGTGTTGGTATAAACCGACAAACTCCCGTCTAATTTTGCAGTTTACGAGGAATGAGACAACAGCGGACAGTGTTATATAGGGACACTCCTATATCTACTCACTCTAGAGACACATGTTATATTGAGACTGCCAGTAAAGTTAAGAGATTGACTCTGTGTGACAGCTGGTCACGAACACTTCAACAAGTCGTGTTGGTATAAACCGACAAACTCCCGTCTAATTTTGCAGTTTACGAGGAATGAGACAACAGCGGACAGTGTTATATAGGGACACTCCTATATCTACTCACTCTAGAGACACGTGTTATATTGAGACTGCCAGTAAAGTTAAGAGATTGACTCTGTGTGACAGCTGGTCACGAACACTTCAACAAGTCGTGTTGGTATAAACCGACAAACTCCCGTCTAATTTTGCAGTTTACGAGGAATGAGACAACAGCGGACAGTGTTATATAGGGACACTCCTATATCTACTCACTCTAGAGACACATGTTATATTGAGACTGCCAGTAAAGTTAAGAGATTGACTCTGTGTGACAGCTGGTCACGAACACTTCAACAAGTCGTGTTGGTATAAACCGACAAACTCCCGTCTAATTTTACAGTTTACGAGGAATGAGACAACAGCGGACAGTGTTATATAGGGACACTCCTATATCTACTCACTCTAGAGACACGTGTTATATTGAGACTGCCAGTAAAGTTAAGAGATTGACTCTGTGTGACAGCTGGTCACGAACACTTCAACAAGTCGTGTTGGTATAAACCGACAAACTCCCGTCTAATTTTGCAGTTTACGAGGAATGAGACAACAGCGGACAGTGTTATATAGGGACACTCCTATATCTACTCACTCTAGAGACACATGTTATATTGAGACTGCCAGTAAAGTTAAGAGATTGACTCTGTGTGACAGCTGGTCACGAACACTTCAACAAGTCGTGTTGGTATAAACCGACAAACTCCCGTCTAATTTTGCAGTTTACGAGGAATGAGACAACAGCGGACAGTGTTATATAGGGACACTCCTATATCTACTCACTCTAGAGACACATGTTATATTGAGACTGCCAGTAAAGTTAAGAGATTGACTCTGTGTGACAGCTGGTCACGAACACTTCAACAAGTCGTGTTGGTATAAACCGACAAACTCCCGTCTAATTTTACAGTTTACGAGGAATGAGACAACAGCGGACAGTGTTATATAGGGACACTCCTATATCTACTCACTCTAGAGACACGTGTTATATTGAGACTTGCCAGTAAAGTTAAGAGATTGACTCTGTGTGACAGCTGGTCACGAACACTTCAACAAGTCGTGTTGGTATAAACCGACAAACTCCCGTCTAATTTTGCAGTTTACGAGGAATGAGACAACAGCGGACAGTGTTATATAGGGACACTCCTATATCTACTCACTCTAGAGACACATGTTATATTGAGACTGCCAGTAAAGTTAAGAGATTGACTCTGTGTGACAGCTGGTCACGAACACTTCAACAAGTCGTGTTGGTATAAACTGACAAACTCCCGTCTAATTTTACAGTTTACGAGGAATGAGACAACAGCGGACAGTGTTATATAGGGACACTCCTATATCTACTCACTCTAGAGACACGTGTTATATTGAGACTGCCAGTAAAGTTAAGAGATTGACTCTGTGTGACAGCTGGTCACGAACACTTCAACAAGTCGTGTTGGTATAAACTGACAAACTCCCGTCTAATTTTACAGTTTACGAGGAATGAGACAACAGCGGACAGTGTTATATAGGGACACTCCTATATCTACTCACTCTAGAGACACGTGTTATATTGAGACTGCCAGTAAAGTTAAGAGATTGACTCTGTGTGACAGCTGGTCACGAACACTTCAACAAGTCGTGTTGGTATAAACTGACAAACTCCCGTCTAATTTTACAGTTTACGAGGAATGAGACAACAGCGGACAGTGTTATATAGGGACACTCCTATATCTACTCACTCTAGAGACACGTGTTATATTGAGACTGCCAGTAAAGTTAAGAGATTGACTCTGTGTGACAGCTGGTCACGAACACTTCAACAAGTCGTGTTGGTATAAACCGACAAACTCCCGTCTAATTTTGCAGTTTACGAGGAATGAGACAACAGCGGACAGTGTTATATAGGGACACTCCTATATCTACTCACTCTAGAGACACATGTTATATTGAGACTGCCAGTAAAGTTAAGAGATTGACTCTGTGTGACAGCTGGTCACGAACACTTCAACAAGTCGTGTTGGTATAAACCGACAAACTCCCGTCTAATTTTGCAGTTTACGAGGAATGAGACAACAGCGGACAGTGTTATATAGGGACACTCCTATATCTACTCACTCTAGAGACACGTGTTATATTGAGACTGCCAGTAAAGTTAAGAGATTGACTCTGTGTGACAGCTGGTCACGAACACTTCAACAAGTCGTGTTGGTATAAACCGACAAACTCCCGTCTAATTTTGCAGTTTACGAGGAATGAGACAACAGCGGACAGTGTTATATAGGGACACTCCTATATCTACTCACTCTAGAGACACGTGTTATATTGAGAATTGCCAGTAAAGTTAAGAGATTGACTCTGTGTGACAGCTGGTCACGAACACTTCAACAAGTCGTGTTGGTATAAACCGACAAACTCCCGTCTAATTTTGCAGTTTACGAGGAATGAGACAACAGCGGACAGTGTTATATAGGGACACTCCTATATCTACTCACTCTAGAGACACATGTTATATTGAGACTGCCAGTAAAGTTAAGAGATTGACTCTGTGTGACAGCTGGTCACGAACACTTCAACAAGTCGTGTTGGTATAAACCGACAAACTCCCGTCTAATTTTGCAGTTTACGAGGAATGAGACAACAGCGGACAGTGTTATATAGGGACACTCCTATATCTACTCACTCTAGAGACACATGTTATATTGAGACTGCCAGTAAAGTTAAGAGATTGACTCTGTGTGACAGCTGGTCACGAACACTTCAACAAGTCGTGTTGGTATAAACCGACAAACTCCCGTCTAATTTTACAGTTTACGAGGAATGAGACAACAGCGGACAGTGTTATATAGGGACACTCCTATATCTACTCACTCTAGAGACACATGTTATATTGAGACTGCCAGTAAAGTTAAGAGCTTGACTCTGTGTGACAGCTGGTCACGAACACTTCAACAAGTCGTGTTGGTATAAACTGACAAACTCCCGTCTAATTTTACAGTTTACGAGGAATGAGACAACAGCGGACAGTGTTATATAGGGACACTCCTATATCTACTCACTCTAGAGACACGTGTTATATTGAGACTGCCAGTAAAGTTAAGAGATTGACTCTGTGTGACAGCTGGTCACGAACACTTCAACAAGTCGTGTTGGTATAAACTGACAAACTCCCGTCTAATTTTACAGTTTACGAGGAATGAGACAACAGCGGACAGTGTTATATAGGGACACTCCTATATCTACTCACTCTAGAGACACATGTTATATTGAGACTGCCAGTAAAGTTAAGAGATTGACTCTGTGTGACAGCTGGTCACGAACACTTCAACAAGTCGTGTTGGTATAAACCGACAAACTCCCGTCTAATTTTGCAGTTTACGAGGAATGAGACAACAGCGGACAGTGTTATATAGGGACACTCCTATATCTACTCACTCTAGAGACACGTGTTATATTGAGACTGCCAGTAAAGTTAAGAGATTGACTCTGTGTGACAGCTGGTCACGAACACTTCAACAAGTCGTGTTGGTATAAACCGACAAACTCCCGTCTAATTTTGCAGTTTACGAGGAATGAGACAACAGCGGACAGTGTTATATAGGGACACTCCTATATCTACTCACTCTAGAGACACATGTTATATTGAGACTGCCAGTAAAGTTAAGAGATTGACTCTGTGTGACAGCTGGTCACGAACACTTCAACAAGTCGTGTTGGTATAAACCGACAAACTCCCGTCTAATTTTACAGTTTACGAGGAATGAGACAACAGCGGACAGTGTTATATAGGGACACTCCTATATCTACTCACTCTAGAGACACGTGTTATATTGAGACTGCCAGTAAAGTTAAGAGATTGACTCTGTGTGACAGCTGGTCACGAACACTTCAACAAGTCGTGTTGGTATAAACTGACAAACTCCCGTCTAATTTTACAGTTTACGAGGAATGAGACAACAGCGGACAGTGTTATATAGGGACACTCCTATATCTACTCACTCTAGAGACACATGTTATATTGAGACTGCCAGTAAAGTTAAGAGATTGACTCTGTGTGACAGCTGGTCACGAACACTTCAACAAGTCGTGTTGGTATAAACTGACAAACTCCCGTCTAATTTTACAGTTTACGAGGAATGAGACAACAGCGGACAGTGTTATATAGGGACACTCCTATATCTACTCACTCTAGAGACACGTGTTATATTGAGACTGCCAGTAAAGTTAAGAGCTTGACTCTGTGTGACAGCTGGTCACGAACACTTCAACAAGTCGTGTTGGTATAAACTGACAAACTCCCGTCTAATTTTACAGTTTACGAGGAATGAGACAACAGCGGACAGTGTTATATAGGGACACTCCTATATCTACTCACTCTAGAGACACATGTTATATTGAGACTGCCAGTAAAGTTAAGAGCTTGACTCTGTGTGACAGCTGGTCACGAACACTTCAACAAGTCGTGTTGGTATAAACTGACAAACTCCCGTCTAATTTTACAGTTTACGAGGAATGAGACAACAGCGGACAGTGTTATATAGGGACACTCCTATATCTACTCACTCTAGAGACACGTGTTATATTGAGACTGCCAGTAAAGTTAAGAGATTGACTCTGTGTGACAGCTGGTCACGAACACTTCAACAAGTCGTGTTGGTATAAACTGACAAACTCCCGTCTAATTTTACAGTTTACGAGGAATGAGACAACAGCGGACAGTGTTATATAGGGACACTCCTATATCTACTCACTCTAGAGACACATGTTATATTGAGACTGCCAGTAAAGTTAAGAGATTGACTCTGTGTGACAGCTGGTCACGAACACTTCAACAAGTCGTGTTGGTATAAACTGACAAACTCCCGTCTAATTTTACAGTTTACGAGGAATGAGACAACAGCGGACAGTGTTATATAGGGACACTCCTATATCTACTCACTCTAGAGACACGTGTTATATTGAGACTGCCAGTAAAGTTAAGAGATTGACTCTGTGTGACAGCTGGTCACGAACACTTCAACAAGTCGTGTTGGTATAAACCGACAAACTCCCGTCTAATTTTACAGTTTACGAGGAATGAGACAACAGCGGACAGTGTTATATAGGGACACTCCTATATCTACTCACTCTAGAGACACATGTTATATTGAGACTGCCAGTAAAGTTAAGAGATTGACTCTGTGTGACAGCTGGTCACGAACACTTCAACAAGTCGTGTTGGTATAAACTGACAAACTCCCGTCTAATTTTACAGTTTACGAGGAATGAGACAACAGCGGACAGTGTTATATAGGGACACTCCTATATCTACTCACTCTAGAGACACGTGTTATATTGAGACTGCCAGTAAAGTTAAGAGATTGACTCTGTGTGACAGCTGGTCACGAACACTTCAACAAGTCGTGTTGGTATAAACTGACAAACTCCCGTCTAATTTTACAGTTTACGAGGAATGAGACAACAGCGGACAGTGTTATATAGGGACACTCCTATATCTACTCACTCTAGAGACACATGTTATATTGAGACTGCCAGTAAAGTTAAGAGATTGACTCTGTGTGACAGCTGGTCACGAACACTTCAACAAGTCGTGTTGGTATAAACTGACAAACTCCCGTCTAATTTTACAGTTTACGAGGAATGAGACAACAGCGGACAGTGTTATATAGGGACACTCCTATATCTACTCACTCTAGAGACACATGTTATATTGAGACTGCCAGTAAAGTTAAGAGATTGACTCTGTGTGACAGCTGGTCACGAACACTTCAACAAGTCGTGTTGGTATAAACTGACAAACTCCCGTCTAATTTTACAGTTTACGAGGAATGAGACAACAGCGGACAGTGTTATATAGGGACACTCCTATATCTACTCACTCTAGAGACACGTGTTATATTGAGACTGCCAGTAAAGTTAAGAGATTGACTCTGTGTGACAGCTGGTCACGAACACTTCAACAAGTCGTGTTGGTATAAACTGACAAACTCCCGTCTAATTTTGCAGTTTACGAGGAATGAGACAACAGCGGACAGTGTTATATAGGGACACTCCTATATCTACTCACTCTAGAGACACATGTTATATTGAGACTGCCAGTAAAGTTAAGAGCTTGACTCTGTGTGACAGCTGGTCACGAACACTTCAACAAGTCGTGTTGGTATAAACTGACAAACTCCCGTCTAATTTTACAGTTTACGAGGAATGAGACAACAGCGGACAGTGTTATATAGGGACACTCCTATATCTACTCACTCTAGAGACACGTGTTATATTGAGACTGCCAGTAAAGTTAAGAGATTGACTCTGTGTGACAGCTGGTCACGAACACTTCAACAAGTCGTGTTGGTATAAACCGACAAACTCCCGTCTAATTTTACAGTTTACGAGGAATGAGACAACAGCGGACAGTGTTATATAGGGACACTCCTATATCTACTCACTCTAGAGACACGTGTTATATTGAGACTGCCAGTAAAGTTAAGAGATTGACTCTGTGTGACAGCTGGTCACGAACACTTCAACAAGTCGTGTTGGTATAAACCGACAAACTCCCGTCTAATTTTGCAGTTTACGAGGAATGAGACAACAGCGGACAGTGTTATATAGGGACACTCCTATATCTACTCACTCTAGAGACACGTGTTATATTGAGACTGCCAGTAAAGTTAAGAGATTGACTCTGTGTGACAGCTGGTCACGAACACTTCAACAAGTCGTGTTGGTATAAACCGACAAACTCCCGTCTAATTTTACAGTTTACGAGGAATGAGACAACAGCGGACAGTGTTATATAGGGACACTCCTATATCTACTCACTCTAGAGACACGTGTTATATTGAGACTGCCAGTAAAGTTAAGAGATTGACTCTGTGTGACAGCTGGTCACGAACACTTCAACAAGTCGTGTTGGTATAAAACCGACAAACTCCCGTCTAATTTTGCAGTTTACGAGGAATGAGACAACAGCGGACAGTGTTATATAGGGACACTCCTATATCTACTCACTCTAGAGACACATGTTATATTGAGACTGCCAGTAAAGTTAAGAGATTGACTCTGTGTGACAGCTGGTCACGAACACTTCAACAAGTCGTGTTGGTATAAACCGACAAACTCCCGTCTAATTTTGCAGTTTACGAGGAATGAGACAACAGCGGACAGTGTTATATAGGGACACTCCTATATCTACTCACTCTAGAGACACATGTTATATTGAGACTGCCAGTAAAGTTAAGAGATTGACTCTGTGTGACAGCTGGTCACGAACACTTCAACAAGTCGTGTTGGTATAAACCGACAAACTCCCGTCTAATTTTGCAGTTTACGAGGAATGAGACAACAGCGGACAGTGTTATATAGGGACACTCCTATATCTACTCACTCTAGAGACACGTGTTATATTGAGACTGCCAGTAAAGTTAAGAGATTGACTCTGTGTGACAGCTGGTCACGAACACTTCAACAAGTCGTGTTGGTATAAACTGACAAACTCCCGTCTAATTTTGCAGTTTACGAGGAATGAGACAACAGCGGACAGTGTTATATAGGGACACTCCTATATCTACTCACTCTAGAGACACATGTTATATTGAGACTGCCAGTAAAGTTAAGAGCTTGACTCTGTGTGACAGCTGGTCACGAACACTTCAACAAGTCGTGTTGGTATAAACCGACAAACTCCCGTCTAATTTTGCAGTTTACGAGGAATGAGACAACAGCGGACAGTGTTATATAGGGACACTCCTATATCTACTCACTCTAGAGACACGTGTTATATTGAGACTGCCAGTAAAGTTAAGAGCTTGACTCTGTGTGACAGCTGGTCACGAACACTTCAACAAGTCGTGTTGATATAAACTGACAAACTCCCGTCTAATTTTACAGTTTACGAGGAATGAGACAACAGCGGACAGTGTTATATAGGGACACTCCTATATCTACTCACTCTAGAGACACATGTTATATTGAGACTGCCAGTAAAGTTAAGAGATTGACTCTGTGTGACAGCTGGTCACGAACACTTCAACAAGTCGTGTTGGTATAAACTGACAAACTCCCGTCTAATTTTACAGTTTACGAGGAATGAGACAACAGCGGACAGTGTTATATATGGACACTCCTATATCTACTCACTCTAGAGACACATGTTATATTGAGACTGCCAGTAAAGTTAAGAGATTGACTCTGTGTGACAGCTGGTCACGAACACTTCAACAAGTCGTGTTGGTATAAACTGACAAACTCCCGTCTAATTTTACAGTTTACGAGGAATGAGACAACGGCGGACAGTGTTATATAGGGACACTCCTATATCTACTCACTCTAGAGACACGTGTTATATTGAGACTGCCAGTAAAGTTAAGAGATTGACTCTGTGTGACAGCTGGTCACGAACACTTCAACAAGTCGTGTTGGTATAAACCGACAAACTCCCGTCTAATTTTGCAGTTTACGAGGAATGAGACAACAGCGGACAGTGTTATATAGGGACACTCCTATATCTACTCACTCTAGAGACACATGTTATATTGAGACTGCCAGTAAAGTTAAGAGATTGACTCTGTGTGACAGCTGGTCACGAACACTTCAACAAGTCGTGTTGGTATAAACCGACAAACTCCCGTCTAATTTTGCAGTTTACGAGGAATGAGACAACAGCGGACAGTGTTATATAGGGACACTCCTATATCTACTCACTCTAGTGACACGTGTTATATTGAGACTGCCAGTAAAGTTAAGAGATTGACTCTGTGTGACAGCTGGTCACGAACACTTCAACAAGTCGTGTTGGTATAAACCGACAAACTCCCGTCTAATTTTACAGTTTACGAGGAATGAGACAACAGCGGACAGTGTTATATAGGGACACTCCTATATCTACTCACTCTAGAGACAGGTGTTATATTGAGAATTGCCAGTAAAGTTAAGAGATTGACTCTGTGTGACAGCTGGTCACGAACACTTCAACAAGTCGTGTTGGTATAAACCGACAAACTCCCGTCTAATTTTGCAGTTTACGAGGAATGAGACAACAGCGGACAGTGTTATATAGGGACACTCCTATATCTACTCACTCTAGAGACACATGTTATATTGATACTGCCAGTAAAGTTAAGAGATTGACTCTGTGTGACAGCTGGTCACGAACACTTCAACAAGTCGTGTTGGTATAAACCGACAAACTCCCGTCTAATTTTACAGTTTACGAGGAATGAGACAACAGCGGACAGTGTTATATAGGGACACTCCTATATCTACTCACTCTAGAGACACATGTTATATTGAGACTGCCAGTAAAGTTAAGAGATTGACTCTGTGTGACAGCTGGTCACGAACACTTCAACAAGTCGTGTTGGTATAAACCGACAAACTCCCGTCTAATTTTGCAGTTTACGAGGAATGAGACAACAGCGGACAGTGTTATATAGGGACTCTCCTATATCTACTCACTCTAGAGACACGTGTTATATTGAGACTGCCAGTAAAGTTAAGAGCTTGACTCTGTGTGACAGCTGGTCACGAACAATTCAACAAGTCGAGTTGGTATAAACTGACAAACTCCCGTCTAATTTTACAGTTTACGAGGAATGAGACAACAGCGGACAGTGTTATATAGGGACACTCCTATATCTACTCACTCTAGAGACACATGTTATGTCGAGACTGTCAGTAAAGTTAAGAGCTTGACTCTGTGTGACAGCTGGTCACGAACACTTCAACAAGTCGTGTTGGTATAAACTGACAAACTCCCGTCTAATTTTACAGTTTACGAGGAATGAGACAACAGCGGACAGTGTTATATAGGGACACTCCTATATCTACTCACTCTAGAGACACATGTTATGTCGAGACTGTCAGTAAAGTTAAGAGCTTGACTCTGTGTGACAGCTGGTCACGAACACTTCAACAAGTCGTGTTGGTATAAACTGACAAACTCCCGTCTAATTTTACAGTTTACGAGGAATGAGACAACAGCGGACAGTGTTATATAGGGACACTCCTATATCTACTCACTTTAGAGACACGTGTTATATTGAGACTGCCAGTAAAGTTAAGAGCTTGACTCTGTGTGACAGCTGGTCACGAACTGGAAGCGGTTGGTGATAGGAATTACAGCAACCATGGGATCACGCAATGCAGTAAGTAATCAGCCTTGAGGCGCTTAAAAAACCTAGGAACACATAAAATATTTAATAATTAAGGAGAATTTTATACGCCAAGTTGCCATATTTTTTGCATTTGGAATTGTGTTTCACATACCAACATACAACAAAGAAAACACACGTTCTGGCAGATTACACGAATTCGTTCTTAAATCGGACTGTCGAAAGCCACATTTCATTTTCCCAACATTGATTCTATCACATAATAAAGTTGATATGTGTGTAACAACATGAAATTCTGTGCTTGTGTTTATTACTGTGGTCATGAAATCTTCAATGTTCAAAATATGTGTTAGGTTAATGATTAAACGAATACATCTCCTCTAATGATAACTGTTAACACTATTGTATAGCTGTAAGCAGCAGCTTCGCACTCGTTTTCTCCGCCGTAATATGTTGACACTCCAAACAGTGCGGCGTAACGAATTAGAAGTTATGTTTGTAAAGCCACAAATACTAAAGAAATAGGATAATGGAAGAAACTGAGCGGGATTTTACAAGTTGAAATCATGCGCTGAAAGCAAATTCAGCATATTTTAGTTTTCTTATAACGTTTCTGTTGATCACCTGAAATATGTGATATTCATGCTGTTTGATGGATTTCTTCGAAGTTTTGTGCTCTGTGAATAAAACATATTTATTTTAGGTTAATCAGTCCGTATTTAATTATGCCGTGCACGATCAACAATAGTCCAAGATAATGAAAGAGAGAGGGGAGGATTCACTGTCTTTGAAAGTAAAATAGAGATATCGGCTAATTATTCGGATTAATACATTTAATGATTATTCATTTAATTTTACTCTTACAAATTTGTTATTTTTACGACAGCTTAAAAATTCAAGATAAACATAGCTATAACCATCTATCTTTCAAGAAATCAATTACTTCCAATAATTATAAATACCTATAATGCTTCCTCGTGCCTATGTGATGATATTTAAATGTTATTTCAAATTTAAGAATTTTATTATTACGGAAGGGAATTTTTCATGTGGATTTTGATCTCTGTAGCACAGCTGTTCATTATGAGATGTCTTAAATATTTTCAGCCGTTGGACTTATATTGTAAAAATTTAATTTTTGAATTCAAATTAATAAACACATTAGGTTATGAACAAAGATTTCCATAATAATATGTGAAGGCTCAGAATTAAATGAAAATTGTATCTGTAGACTCTACTGGCAGAGGTAATCAAGGTTAACGAAATTGATTCATAGGTGATTGAGCGCATTTTTTGGTTATCAATTTAATAGAAGTTTATTATTACAATATAATAAATATTGAACTATGAAGAAGGTAATCTGAAAAAATATCTAAAGCAATATTTGAAAAATAAACTTTTTTTAATTATTGTGAACAGGTTTTTATAATAATTTACTCGCACAGGTACAATACAAGAATAGATGCATATCATACGAATTTTCATAAATAAATATTTACTGAACGTATGCCTTAAATGTAGATGTATTGATATTTAAAATCAAGAGGTAAATAAAGCATAAAATGAATGTTTCAATATATATTTTGTGGATAAAGAGACAGAACCAACTCTTCCGCAATTGATTAGTGGGTCAATGACCAAAGTTTACATATCATTTCCATTGGCTGTCATCGTTTTAACTGAAGAAGAAAACTAACACACCAACAATGTCTTTCTACACCTTAAAAAGACAAGAATTGTAAATATTCTTCATGACAATCTTTAAAGAGTATTGACAAAAAGACAACCATTCTATTCGACGTGATTAATGAAAACAAATCGTCCCTGAAGGAGTAACTGATGTTCATTACAGGTCTGGAACACTATTATATAGATAAAATGCAAGTTATAGCAAAGGAAGTAATTCTGTTCGGCCAGATCTTTGGAGGCTTGCCTTTGAAGTACAAAAATGACTCTAGTGGTGGGAAAGAAATCACATTCTCTTTCACAGTGTGTGTGTGGGGTTGGGTTGTCATTGTGTTGCAGACCTGTCTGTCTCAGATAACACTCTACATAGACTACCACGGGAGACAATATGGAGATCCGATCCGCATGACGAGCTACACTGCAATATTTGCTGTCATGTTAGACATCATATCTCTCAACATCATGGCTCTAGTCGTGTTCATGATGTCTTTCAGGCATTACAAGAAATTTATCGAGATATGTTATCTTTTGGGTAAAGTAGATCTGTATTTCGGTCAAAAATGTGAAAGCGGTGAAAAACCTAAAGTGTTTGCAATTGTCGCCTACATGATTACTCTGTGTGTGACCAATGTGGTGCAGGAGTCATTCTTGGAATCCGAAGGACGCAACACGTTCGTGTATTATATCCCGGTTTTGACTCTGTACTTTGTCGCAGCTTCCTTGTTCATCCAGTTTACTACCGTGACTCAGAACATAGTCACGCGATTCAGACTGGTCAATGAAACTATCAAAAAGGCAGTGATTAATAAGAGTTTCGGTCAACTTTCGAAGAACCACGATTTAGCCAATATTGTGGCCATCCAAGGTAACTCCGTTGGAAGGGAATTTAAAATCGTTGACTCTGAAGTGACTGAAGCTATTTTCGAATAATTTGTATTCACATTTGATGTTTCAGATAATACTTCCTGTGTCACCAAGTTGAGGGAACTGATGGATTTGTACTGGTTGCTGTGTGACGCAGTAAAACACGCCAACGTGTTCTACGGTAACCAGCTGTTGGCTGCAGTGTTCTCTGCCTTTGTCCACATCATTATCAACCTCTACTATCTGTTCCTTCACTTGCGGCCGGGGCAGGCATCATTCCTGGTGATGCAAGGGGTCTGGGCCATCACCCACGTCTCCCACCTGGTCCTACTGGTGCGACCCAGCACTGATGTCACTGATGCTGTATGACGTCACTGATTATTTATACTTCTTGAATACCTTTTGAAAATAATTTATCAGTGTAATATATTACAATATATTGTCATATAGTTTTAAAATACGATTCTAGGTCGATGGTTTCATTTTATCTAAAATATACATGTTAAGTATCTTTTGTCTGTCATACGTCATAGTAACAAGTATTTATTCCTCAGTTAGCAGCCTATCACATATTAAGCATTTTCATCTTTATTGTTTAAACTGTTTAATATTTGAGGATGCAATACGACCGCACACCTTTTAGGTGGGAATTATTTTTTAATGAAGTCTAATAACGAAACTTTATCGGTATCAGTCTTTTATACAATTAGCAAGTCTATGTATTAATTTTAGCTAAAATATACGTGTTAAGTATTTTCTGTCTATCATACCTAATAGTAACAAGTATTTTCATCTTTATTGTTTAAACTGTTTAATATCTTAAGATTCCATACGACGGCTCACATTTAAGTGGGAATTATTTTTAAATTAAGGCTCTGGACGAAAATTTATTGAAATCAGTTCATTGTATAACTAGTAATTTTATAGAAACACTGAGATATGAGTAAATTTGATTCAAAGTACATTGCTAAGAACACCATCATGTTTTATATATATTTTTTATATAAAATAAAAAATGAACTTAATACAGCAACTATAAAATACTATCCAAAACAATAATAAAATCAAGATATATTATTTTCTGATATTAATTAATGTTTCAGGCAAACGAGACAGCGCCCATGGTATGCCGACTGTTGAATAGGGATTTGAGTAAGAATATTAGGAAACAGGTAATATTTAAAAATATTTAATATACAGAACTATGATTCAATGCTCTTCAGTTTATTTTAATTTTGAAGTAATATATGTTATTCCATATGTGATAAGTTGTGATAAAAGAAAATTACCAACAAGTAATGTTTTAAAATTCTAAAAATTTTCATATTAAGACATTCAGTGAATTTAAAATGTCTTTCTTTCTTTCAAATACCTCAGTTTATACCTATCGCAATAACACGCTATTAACCACCAATGTTATTACATGTGTCACATTCGGAATGTACTTCTTCTTGCAACCATTAACGTCTATTTAAAAGTTCATGTGCTTTATACAACCTTATCGAAACCAGGCATCATTCCTGTTTAAACTTTGTGTATTGAAGCATAACTTAATATAATTAAAACTACCGTAAAATATATAAATCAGTGACATAAACTTAAATATCATAAATGTAAAACTAAATTTATCTCTAACAGTGTTCAACTTGACAAAGGATAAAGTGGCGACCGATGTTAATTAAGGACATTCACTGTAAGGTGCAAGTGTTATTTAATGTTGTTTTATGATATTCATAATATGTTTATTGGAAACTGCTTTTATCCATCGCAGACGTCTAATTACAGCATAACGGTAAGATTTATTTTATAAAAATTTTAAACACGGGTAAGATGTAAAATGTTTTTTACAGGTAGCAGTGAATTTTTTAATACCAATATGAGACTTAAAAATGTATTATCAAATCCTTGTGATGAAATAATAACATAACCACGTTTAGTGATATGTAACTAACTATATATTATTATATGAATCAAATTTATTTACTTGAACACAATATTGTTACAGCTGAAATTATTTTTGCTTCAACTGTTTTACCACAATGCTCAACTCTCTGCTCGAGGCTTTTTCTTCGTCCGCAGCCATATTCTAACTTCAGTAAGTAACAATCCTAGTTTTATATAGTTTTCAATATTCGTGCAGTGAAAAATATGCTTACTGTTTATAAATCAAGTAATTCCTCTTATGTTCATAGTTTTATAACATTAATTATAATAACCGATTCACCCACATAGGTGTAATTCCTTATGTGAGTTAAATTAAGGAAGAAAGTAATTTATCAACACTAAAAGCTATAGTCAGGAGCGTATAGACTGAGTATAGAATTAATTATCTAAGGCCTTTCTATATTAAGTATCGATAAGGCTGCATATTATTTACTATAGAAGATCAGAACATAATTGTATTGGTGATTGTAATTTAACGGGGAAGGTAGTATTGGTGTCAGAATTTCTTTATTGCTCTCTATGTAGTACAACGCACCTTAATTAAGTGACGCGAGGAAACGGTATAACAATGTGGAACATATTCATAATATAATATATAAAGTTAATATATCATCTTTAGGAATAGTACACATGAGAAGATTACAATAGAATAACCTATAACGAGAAATAAGAGAACGTCTATTATAATAGCAACTTAAACACCAATAATCAACAGTCAATAATATAGAAATATATTAAAACTGAATATGTAAAATAATTCAGAAACAGCTTATAGAATAGATCATTATGAAGACCAATTGTATAATTGATTGGTATTTTACATTTCAAAACAGAACAAGTGACGGCATCTATTTACACAAATATTAATTAACCGATGTAAAAGTTTATTGAATTTTAATGTGTTTTGAGAATTTGAAATGCTCTGCTGGTCACAACTCACCAGATCGTGCTTCACCTCGATTGTTTTGGAATTGCTGAGCGCTAGCGAAACCTATTACTCGATTTCAAGAAAAATGGAAAGAATGTACTGTATGTTGGTTTAACCATCTGTCCGCACTATATCTCGAGCTGACCTGTAGACTCAAAGCTTATCTTCGTTTACAAACCAAAGACTTCAATAAACCAGAATATAAATTGGTACGACATTTATTTATGTAACATCTAAACACAATTCAATATTACAAAATATTGCAATCGCAAGCTTTTCCAACATACGATCAGCTGTCCAACAATGGTCAGCTGTTTATATCTATCACGATTCTACCAAAATATATACGATCAGCTGACCAACAATACTCAGCTGTTTATTATCTCTCTCGATTTGTTCTAGTACAAGGATTGCTGAATTAAACATAAAAAACATTAAGTTTGGTATGTTATCCTAATAATAATTTACCTACGTCAAGCTTTGCATGAAGCTTCATATCAATATTGGCAACATCGATTTCGATTATGGTGCATGTCACTCCATACGAACATTTTCACGTTTGTTTATGGGTAACCATGATGTCAACGAGGGAAGTCATAAAATAAACAAATTTTTAAACAGAATTGTTTACATTTACATAACATTTTAACGTGTATTCTTCGTGGATTGGTGGGTAAGACTTTCGTTATATTCTATCATTTAATACTCTATTGTATAAGTTAATTTTTACGTAGACAAAATAGAGTTATATGACGATGAATGTCCCACTACGAGATTTGGATAAGCGTTGCAAAGGCTCTCAAGAGAACAAATTGAGCTATAATCTTTAAGCTATAATTTGTATATTTGGCAGAGCCATCACTACGTATTCTGCCTATCTATGTATCTGCCTGTCTGTCTGTTTTTGCTGGATATCAAAGAATAAATTGAGTTATAGACATTAAGTTTGAATTTACAGATTTTTTCACTTAGACGACATTATGTTTATTAAACGGTATGTTCCTCTGTGTAAATTAGCTGGGCCTTTGTATTGTTTACTTATTCACAGGAAGCCTTGTTTTCTGCTATATACTATAAGTTTTGTACGGAAGATGGTACATATACAAGAATTTTGTATATGAAGGATCATGTGTATCCATGGATCTGTCAAGCGCCTTTGAAGCCCGTCATTAGTAAGTCGGCACAATTTTCTGTTCTGGGAGCTTAAAAATTTATTTTATTTACGGATTCGTGCCTTTATATCCGCAGGAAAACCTTGAAAATGAAATCAGCTATGGATTTAAAATTTTACTTGCAACTTCAGGGAACTATTTGTGTGGTACATGGTGAGTTATATTCTTATTTCATACAATGTGAACTACCTATCTTTTATGAAGAAGCAAAGTAATAATTACATAAATCATATTGAGCTATTTTGTGAACTGCATTGATTCTCAAGCAGTTTTCAGAGCTCTGTATCTCCCGACACGGGTTTATGGCATAAGTGAGGTTTGCACGAAATTACTCATATCGAGAATTCTGTCGCATAGTTAAGCTTTATCGCTTGTTATACATTCATTTTCAGGTCACTGAATTTCCATTTCTATATAAACATCTCAAAAAATAATTTTAATTTAATTTTTTTAAACAAGGAGAAGCCGGTCCCCTTAGAAATAAAACAAATAATAATAACATGCAATGAAATTATAATTGATGACAAGTAACAATTTCTGTGTTGCAATTCCAGATTGCAAGTTCGGTGACTACCTACCTGGTGATCCTTATACAATTCCAGTCTAATCCAGCATCTGTTACACTCTTCGACAGGGTCAATCGTATTACACAATAGTGCACAGATCATGGCTTATCCTGTTCTGGTTGAATCAAGTACACATCAACATATTTAAATACTTCACAAGCCTTTCAATGTCAACTTGTATCGCTCTAAAATCACTCAATCATTACATTTTCCTTTGTTTGATTGGTTAATACACCCAAAACAAAATTTGGTTGGATTTGTAGAGAAACGTGACCTCTGTATGATTTAGATAGTGGAGCTGTAAGGGTCTCCGTGTGTACAATAGCTAGTGAAGTGTTAACAGTTAAAGTAGTGTGTACCACATGCAGAATAGAAGAAGAATTGATTTACGGTTACCATATTAACAAAATCATATAAAAACAAAAAATATTTTGAACATTAAAATAATATATGGTATTTTTTACATAAAGTTTGTTTTAGAATTGAAAAGTCTACCTCCTTGAAACTAATATTTATATTTACAAGCACTTAAGTTATGTACAGAATTGCTATACCTATATAAGTTCAAAGTTTGAGTAAAACTGTTACATGTGTGTGAAATATGACTTCTTTCATTAAATTGATGTATAAAATATAAAGTATAAAAGTGTAAATAGCCTGTTAGCTATAAAACAAAAAAGATTGTTAACGAACTCATTTAGGCCTATTTGTGTACAATGAATCAGTTGGCTTAATTGATACCATGAATGATTTATGTTAGCTATCGCATTTAATCTTATTTATTATGTGTTATTATAATATATGTTTCGTATACGCGCTCTCTAGTATATGCATGTCATCAATATAATATTTTAAAGTCAGTTAGTAAATAATATATTTTTAATATAAATTATATTTTCTTTTATAAATTATTCTCAGTTGAATTATAATTGTACTTTCGATGACTGGGCTACTAATTCATGACCTAAATCAAACGTTCTATGAACAGTGACACTCGTTTATAGTATTCGTAGCCTAATAGTCTAATATATTTATAATTTTGAATATAAAAAATTGTTTGTTAGAGGACTATATTAAATGTTATACGGATGAAAATATTTTAGAAAACACATAGTTAATACATTTATGGTATAATCAAGTATCATGTAGAATTTAATTAATGTTACAATACTTTATGTAACACCTGTAATAGTAAGCTTGTGTAAATGTAAAAATAGATCAGAATAAAATAGAAAAATTTAAGCTTTATTTAAATTTTAAACAATCATATATGCTTAATTTAATTACCAATCTGCAAACTTATTCATCTCCTGATGAACTGAATGGACCAAGTTTCTAACTGAGGCGTGACTCCCCCACCATGACGTCATATACTGTAGGCACACAATGTGCTCATTGTTACAATAGCAATAATTGATAGGTGGAATTTAACGATGAGTACTTAATTTTTCGGTTGCTACGCAACAACCATCCCGGAGAATCAGAATACCGACCTTTCTCTTCCATACAAGTTCTCTCTAAATTTATTGCCTGCCTTTGGCAAGATTTAACTAACTTAAATTAATTAAATTTCCTCAGAGAAGCTCGGTGTAAAATAATATTATTTTATTATATTATATGGAAGAATATTTCTTCCATCATCAGAAAATTCAGTAATAATACCAAATTGTTTTCTTATAAATAAATATTTATATAACTTCAAATAATACTAATACTTCAAGTACTTTTGATAAAAATGTACTGGTTAGAATCTATTAAAAAAATTATTTTAGGAATACATGCAAATTCACTTATAATGATAAAATGTTGAGTATATTAATTACAGAGTGAATTGTTTTTGATTATACAGTATTTGAATATCACATGAACCTGCACGATAATCAAACACCGAAAATGTCAGTTAGTAAATAATGTATTCATGAAATGTATTGTCTATTATAAATTATGATGAATTTATAATAGACATGTGAGCGTTGAAATCATTAACTTTAAATTACAAAGAGTGTGAAATCTTAAAATACACTCATGATTATTTACCGCTTCTTTATTAAATCAGGATAAATTTCTGTTTTTCTACTGTAAATAACTAAAATAAATATTGTCTTTAATCTTTTGCCATACAATCTTATGGGACTGTGTAAATACTGATACTTATGGACACTGATACAAATTATTGTCATGCACTATTTTAAACTATTGTCGTACACTATTATAAATTATGTCTACACTCTTTTAAAATGTAGCAGTACACTATTTTTAACTGTTGTCATACACTATTATAAAATATTGTCGTGCACTATTATAAATTGTGGCATACACTGCTACATTGTCATATATTATTATAAAATTGTCTCATACTCTGCTATAAACTATGTTATACACTATTATAAGACTTTCTCATATACTACTATAAACTATTGCTATAGACTATTAATTATTAACTATTAATAAATTGTATCATACACTATTTTAAACTATTTTCATACATTATTATAAAATTGTCCAATACACTGCTTTTAACTATTATACACTGTTTTCATACACTATTATAAGACTGTCTCATACACTAATACAAACTATTGTCATACATTATTATACATTGCCTCATACACTGTGTTTCAAATATTGCTGTACACTATTACAAACTGTTTTTATACACTATTTAAAATTGTTGTCATTCGCTATTAAATACATCTCCCTGAAGAGTATTGCGACCATGATGAATAAATACGGTAGTAGACCATACAACGTTATCATAATATAGATATTAGTGGAAAAATGTGAGTTAATTATAGAAACTGTAAATGTATTATTACTACAATACAGATAAATTTGGATAATAAATACTCTTGATTACAAAATCTTTATACAGTTATTTAATATGTAACATCATAACAAACTCTACTATACTCGTAAAAAGACATTTCGTACTATTCAGACATTCTTCATTCAGCCATCCAACTTGGATGACAGCCCTGTTAAGCTCCTGAATACATCTCGCCGTATTGCTTTCAAACCAAGCCAGGTCATATTCCTTTATTTATATTGTTCATTTACAAAATAAAATAATTTATAAAATTTGGAAATTGTTGTTTACAGTCTATGATAAATAAATTTATTTTATTTGATTTCTGTTTAATTGTTTCTAATTTCTGAAATATGTTAAATGAAAAAAAGAACCGTTCTTTTGGTAACTTATCAACACATGTGATGAAGTTACATTAATGGTATGGTTGATTTCATCCAAAGTGTGGTCATTTTAGCTTCACATGCAATACCGTATTGATAATAAGCAAAACGGTAAAAAGACGGTTTTCACTGTGTTGTATTGACTGGGATTACTGAATGAGATGGACGGAAATGTATCTCATAGGTGGTAGCTAAATAGTGTCTATTGACACACTTTCTTGTCTGTCTGTTAACTACAGAGGGATCATTAAGTCGCGTACATCAAAAAGTGTTTCTGTTAATGAATTACTTATTTTACCTCCTGCAAGATAGCAATAAACTACCAACAAATATATATACACCTTTAAAAATGGATAGTATCAACATTAAGTCCACTGTTGAGTTTATTGTTTTGTAAACTTGACAGCTTCTCAAGAGCAGGGAGTTTTTATTGTTGAACGGTATTTATCAAGCCGGTCACGTGCATATATTGTTAACGGACATCGTGAGAATGTATGTAAGTAAATTGTGTATATTCGTAAAATATATTTTGGTTCACTTCACTACTTTTTTCACTACTCGATTACCTTTATATGTGCTTGATGTAATGATCAATCTGTACAATATCGATTAAAAACTATCTTTGTAAAGAGTATTGAAAACTGGACAGCTGTACAGCTCAGAACTAAAAGGAGTGCTAAGTATAAAATTTACTAATTTACTGGATACACGCTGGAAATACTTGTAAAGCATATGAATTGAATAATGCATGCCCTTGAAAGAGAACATAAACCTTTTACCACTTGAATATCAATAGATGTTTGTCACTTGATAATGCAGTTTCTTATTTGCATAGTTTGGCAGGCGTAAGTGAACTCGGTTTATGCATTATTGTAACTGGAAAATGCACCGATAAAAGTTGCAATAAAATTATGGATTTAAGTTTGTACACTAAAGCGTATTTATATATTTAAAACATATTAACCGATTTGATGTTAAACTGTATTGCCGAGGTCTCACGAAACTCAGTTAAACTAAACGTTAAACTGTGTGAAAATAATCTAGAGCCTCCAAAACGGCCTGACGAAAAGGTCCTAACAAAATCATTAGTATCACGGAATCGCAATAGGTTAAATTTAAAAAACTAATCTCCACTGGTTACCATTGAATACCATTGTGTTTAAATTTAGGTTACAATATTTTCTGCTCTTTTTGTACTAAAGTTAGCTTTTTTACATTCATGACAGTAATGTTATTTTCAATATTTTACTACAAACATATTTTGATATGCATATCCATTAGGTTTCCCAGTATTAAGTGACACAATTTTTGTTTTTCTGTACCCAGTGTAGGTCCAACTGGAAACCTTATAGACCGGCCAGAAATGAACCATCCTGGGGTGTAGCGTCACCCGATGTAGGTAATTGTAATAAATATGTTTGTTGATAACCCTTTTGTGACCTTTGATCTACTGAGTCCTGGTATGTCGAGGGAACGTTTAAGAATAAGAAAAACTTATTCACAGCTTGGAAAGATCTCCTACTGAGTGTAATAATGTCAACAATTAGCCCATTATGGTGCCTAGGTCATTGCCTAGGTAAAATTCACCAAGACCATAAGATCGTCATTATTCATATTAATAATGAATGTCTCGCATGCTTTAAAATTTCTTAAAATCTAATTAGAGCGTAAAACTATGACGAAATCTCTCTTGAAGTAAGTCGTTTAAAGCAATAAGATAGTGACGTTTTAACACGATTTGTTGTAAAATTACACCCAAAGACCATGTCAATCTTGTTTAAACTTGGTATACGCTCTGTGAATCGCGAAATAGGCTAGCGTCACTCAACGTTTTTAATGGAATCTAGACTGAACCTCCTCTTGTAAGAGGTTTATGTCTGCCACAACAAAATATTTGCAGTACTTATTTATATAACATAAAGATCTCCAGTATAACGTGTATAATTCACTTTTTAAAGGTTCTATCTACATTGATGATCTAATACTATGGATGATAGTTATTATCTCGCATTACAGTTATCAATTAACATCAGCCTGTAGAGTATTGGGACTATCAAGATTAAAAACGCTTAATATATTATACCGAGGTGTTATATATACAAGCGAGTAAGACTTTCACAGCACGCTTTAAAGAGCCTATTACTAATAGTATCGTAGTGAAGAGTTAGTAAGTTAACAGAAGCAAGTTACATTTAATTCGGTAAACATTTATTTACATAATTATAATTTATTCATAACTTTTCAAGGTCATACATAACATATAGTTTAACATCATTAACATCAATGTGAGGTTACATTACTTATCTGATATCAATATATACCTCATACACTCTAGATATGCCTCTTGTTGGTTTAAAATACATCCAAATAAAGGTAACTGCCGCAAGTAGTTCTTACGTTACGAGTATTAATATTATACAATACACAATACTGAGGCACAAAACTGCTATGACAGGTACAAAGATAAGTAGTACTCATAGTGGAAATCATGTATTTAATCACTATTTTATGTATGATTAGCAATTAATAAATTACCTATAGTGAGAACATACATTAATTGTTTTCACGACATACATAATACACAAGATACTATGCAGTACGTTGGTCGACTTTGCTAGGAGTAGGTGGGGTGGTCTGAAATTGTATAAGAATCACCAAGTATGTAGTTACCGAGCCTCCAATCTGGAACATAGAAATTATCAATACCTGTATAAATTTATTAACCCAGCCTGATATAGAAGTTGTAGATTACGTTGGTAAACTTTTCAAGAAAAATTTAAGGTGGTCTGAAATTGTATAAAAATCACCACGAATATAGTTACTGAGCCAAAAGTGTGTTAAAATAATAGTATATTATGTTTACAGAAGACGTATTATATTTCCTCTTGTACACTAAAATTTCAAGAAAGGAATATGTTCATAAAACCTTGTGATATAGTTACGGAAACACATCAAACCCCACTACAAAATAAAATGCACTGCTACAATGAATGATGTTGAGTCTAGTCAAGATGACAGAGTCAAAAAGGATGAAAGATAAGATGGCGAGAGGATATATGGATAGGCGCCTCCTTCTCTTTTATTTGAAATCTTATTTTTTTCTTGGACTCCTAAGCCATTAAGTATAAAGCTTCATTGCTTAAGGGTTAGAAAGTTGTTTTTGTGTTTAAAATGTTTTCGTTTGGAAAGACTCCTCTTAGTAAATTACGTTGGTATTTTCCAATTCATCTAATAATTTCAGAGCTAGCAATTTTAGACTTTTGTGTTACCAGAATATACATCTTTTTGTAAATATATTTCCTCGAACCGAAAAGTACTTACAAGTTTTTTCATATTTATATTCCCTATAACAAAACAAATTATCACGTTCTTGCGAAGCTTTTGAGGGTTAGTGTGGTACTTGTTTCATAATATAATCTTAATTATAATGTTATTTTTATTAAATCTTCAATGTTTTAGATAATTTCTGCATATGAGGGACTAAAATTTATCCTTTACGAAATATACACATACTGGGATATGTGTATATTTCGTAAAGGAAAAAGAGGAAAAAAAACGGAGCTTGTTTTGAGCATCTACATTGAGGTATATGGGTAGGCAAATGGAGCAAGAAATAATATTTATGTGGATAAAAATTTCATCTAGTTCCATAGCAATGTATTCATAAGGATATAATTTAAAGTAAGTTCCACCTACAAAGTTCCTACACTGTATAATACATGAGTGAATTTGCCCTATAAGAGCAGTTCGGCTGCTCCAAGAGTACTGTAGATAATTCCCTAGACGCGAATTCCAGAAATAATTATAGACCGAAGATGAGGATCAGGTTTGTAATTTTTTGGGAGGTCTGCGAAACTTAAGGATAGTTAATTTCTTTCGAACTAAATGTTAAATTCTGGCCTTCTAAAAATAATAAAGAACCCGTCGAACTGCTAGAATTTTTCACACTCCACTTGTGGTAGAATATACTCTATACAACAATTGGATAAGCTATACATTATTTGAATGTATAAAATCCCGGTTATACATGAAATTTGATCTATAAACGATTGGTTGCAGGTGAAATAGACAATAACTGTTTGATGCTGATTACAGATACTTGGATCTTATTGTATTTATGTACGGAGCACAATTTTCAATAAATGGTGTCATAAACAGAGAAACTATTGAATTTGAAGTGGTTTCAGCTACCAAACGAATTGTTTGACTGTTCCAGATTATTACTCGAAAGTAACCACGTGTAGCGGACTAATGCATCGGAGCGTAGTTGGACACTGTTTTATTGCAACAATAGCGTAGTGTATATCTGAGTATGTATAGGAGTAACTTTTTCTACAAAATGCTTAAATGTCATTCTTGTATTTAATGAAAATAAAAAGACGTTATAACAAAATTAATATAACCTTACCTGGTGCAATACCTAATAATAGGTTTTATTATATTATGGTTAGGTGGATTTCGCTCTGTGCTTTGGCTCCAACGATTATTGACTTAACACCACAAGATATTTTCTTAGAATACCTTGTTTACCTTTATTGCTTACAATACAACTTTTGGGAATAGTATAATTTCCAAAAACTAATTACTGTTGTTTTGTCTCCATTTCTTCTAAATTATCAAACTTATCCGTGCTTAATTAAATTCCTTAACAGGTTAACCTGTGTATGACAACTAAAAGTGATCGTATAAAACATAAAAAAAACTATATGGGTTATGAAATATAGAATCTGATTTTATCTCTATAATGTTGGCAATATGGCTAACCTTTTCCAAAGTCTGAAATGGTATAAGATATATGAAATATGTGTCACTGAACCTGAAATCAGAAACACATAACTTTTTCAGACTTATCACATAGCTCAATTGTCATATATAAACACAATTGACTAAGCTGATGAGCATAAACGTACGTAATTCACTTGTTTACATATTTCAACTTGTTAAATAGTATTTACACCAATCCAAAAACCACACTATGAAATTTGCATTACCATGTAAATTAATTTTTATATATTAATATTGGTTATAAAGAAACAAAAAAAGAGAAAGATAGTAACTAGCAGTACGAAAGAATGTTCAAGCGAATCTTTACTTACCGATGTGAGTATGTGGCTTTGGATGGGGAATACACCCCGAGCAGAGAGTGTAGCATTGTGATGAATTAGTTGATGCAAAAACTCCTTCAGCTAGAACGATACAATTTTAATAAAAAGAAAGGAAAACGTAGTATTTGTATGGGTAAAAACATTAGAATGGCGGTTATTTGCATCGTTCGGTCAACAATAGAAACAGGGCGTTTCAAAAATTTGTCTCTTCTTCTTTTTCTTCAGTTCTCTCTTAATGCAAAGTCAAGCATGACAAAAGTAAACATCATATACACAAGGATTTGAACTCAATTTCATAGTTTACAACACAAAGGTTAACTATGTATGGTTTATTTGGTATGTGTTTGAAATGTACCCTTATCCGCACGATCATAATTTAGAATCTGACACCTGAAGAAGTGAGTAGATATACAATACCGAAACGTCGCGTTTCTGTTGGTGCTACATATAGCGAATATAAAAAATGTATTAAATCCTGTATTCAAATCATTCTTCGTATATAATGAACTTAAAATGGACGAATATGGAGATAAAGTAGAATCAAGAAAATTTAAAGGAAGTAGTGATGGGAAGTTATAAATCTCCATACATAAGGCTGCTTAAATACTCTTTGGACTAAGAAACTGTATATTAAATATATTATCCTTTTCTGTATTATCGAGAAAAGTAACAAAATTATTCTAGAAGTGTACAATTCAGCAATTTATATTTACGATAATTCATGTTATTAGGTTCTATTTAAATTAAAAGTTTAGTTAATCAAGAGCCGAGTCGATTTGGGTCAACTCTCTGGAAACTATTAACTCTAAATAATTACCATTCACTTGTCGACTATCATCAGAAGTTAATTATTTTTGTCATCACCAGATGTTTGTAAGAGTTACAACTGTGTTTGATGTTTTGGTGTATGTGACAAATTATTTTCGAAAGCTCCATAACCTGCAAAGTGATACCTTCATTTTTATAAAATATTTTTGGAATATGATCTTCCAGTCATATTTTAAATTTATTTTTCGTTGAGGGAATGTGTATTAATGAATTTAAATCCCATAAAATATGTGTTAACAAGTTGGCAGACAAATTTTTTTTCTGTAGCCCTCTTAATTTTGATACACTTACCTACACTATGGAGGATGAAAATCTGCAGGTTATCTGTCTCTATTTGATACTAGACTGAGATTTATGTGTAATTAACCAACAACATCTACTATACTTGTGTATGACTCAATAAAAACCACCATACCAGGTGTCGTGTAACAGGCGTCGCTGAGGTCGTATGCAAAATTCTAAACTGATAGCTCATTTAACTTATGTCCTAGTGACATACAGACTTTCTGTATAATTACTAACAAGTTTCAATTCCTTTCTCATGAAGAAAAAAAGTTTAAAAATTCAAAGATAACGTCTGTATCTCTCTCTCTCTCTCTCTCTCTCTCTCTCTCTCTCTCTCTCTCTCTCTCTCTCTCTCTCTCTCTCTCCTACTAGATTTAAGAAAAACATTACAACAGTTAAATACAATAATAGGTGGTAGCTGAATAATCTGTTTGTACATTTTGTCTTAATTTTCTTTTGTAATTAATATTTCGA